>NC_079911.1:1342387-1393564 GCF_024868665.1 Triplophysa rosa
ATTGGCGGGAGGTGGATGGGGACAGAGATGAGAGGAGAAGGTTGAGAAAAGTTGATGCGTGCAGTTTGGATTTTGTTTTGAAAGTACTCGTTTTTGCTGTAGATATATCAGTAGCAAAGGAGTTAAGAAGATATTGATACTTGGAGAGATCAGCAGGGTCTCTAGACTTGCATCACTTCCTCTCCGCAGCCCTTAGCTTGGTCCGATGGTCACGAAGAGTCTCAGAAAGCCAGGGGCAAGAGGGTGTAGCACGTGCAGGCCTAGAGGTAAGAGGGCAGACACTGTCCAGACAGGATGTTAAGGTTATACGGAGACTATCAGTAGCTTCCTCAACATTGAGAGATGAGTAAATGGTTGTGGTGGGTAGGGAGGAAGATGAAAAGCAAGTGGGAGAGAGGGAACGAAGATTATGACGGAAAGAAACAGGGTTGGGGGGAGGTGAGATTACAGGGAGTGTAAAAGTGAACTTTATAAAGAAATGGTCAGACACATGCAAGGGAGTAACTAGAATATTTTTAGCAGTGCAGTTACGAGTCAGAACAAGATCTTGCTGTTGTCCTCCTCTATGGGTGGGAGGGGTGTTGGGAGGGGTGTTGGCCCTGTGAAGGTAAAACGAGGAGGGGAGCAGTGGCGGTTCTAGACTGCTGTAACAGGGGGGGCCAGGCAGGGGCCACTGTTGCTTTTGAGGGGAACACTAACATGTGTCATAATTAATTTTCAGTCATTTTTCACTGTCATGTATTACCGTTTTCTAGAAGTAAACTAATAAGCTAATAAAACAAGTTCAGCTCAAATTAATGTTCCATGGTCATTTATAGTCAAAATAACAATGACAACAATAATAACATTTAGGCACTTTTCTGCATCTTAAATGTACATACATGATTGAAAAACTACCCACAAACAAGATATCCAAAAATCAACTTAAGCAGTCATCTAAACATGAGTCACATTATCAGGTATTTCCTGAAAAAAACATGAATTTCACATTTTTCACATGTGATATATGTGGTTTTGGCACACTTTCATGTGAATGCCATGTTAAGTAAATACTCATGTAAAAACTCATGTTTTTCAAATAGAATTTCAGGGTTACAAAAGTTGTCTCTCTGCACAACTAAATCACCTTACTGGTGGGTCCTCTGTTCTTCTGGACTTTCTTCATTCTCTAAGCTTTTGTGCATTTCTGACTAAGAAGCATCTTCTTTCTCCAGCCTTGACTGACTATTATCTTTAGTTTTCTTATTAAAAAAGGACATTATGTCCTTAAGATTCTTTCTCTTCATTTTAACTGCAAATGGGAAAATTATGAAAATGTGTAAATGAAAAGAGGACTCTCAAATACACCACAAGTAATATACAGGACCATATAGAATAAGATGTATTGATTACTTGAACTCTGCTAATTCCTTGGGAATGACAGAGCATTTATTTTAATTATAAGGCAAAAGTGCATTTTATCAAACATTCACCCCAATAAATGTAAGTTACATTTTATCTCATTTCATTAATACAATTTCTTTAGTGTGTTACACGTTCTCTGGCAGCAGCTGATTCTTTGTATAGGCACGAGTCACGACTGCTTTATATGTAGATTTAACATGCGCAACACCGGAAAATATCGGTCAGTATTTTAATATGATGTGTAATGATATGCATTTTCATTATATTTTTACAAAATATTTCCATTACCTGTATGATGTAGACGTAATCTCGCTGAAGGCGCACAGACTCGACATTGTTTGCGTCCTGCTTGCGTAATCTTCCTTTTGCACACAAGCATCATTACTGCCACTCGCAGGACAAACTGTGCATTGCACCCGAAATTGCTCGGTTGTGGTAAAAAATTCCAGAAACGATTCCAGATTTAGGGGGGCCATATGGGATTCCTTTTGTGCCAATAAAAATGAACGCAAACTTTTAAAAAACGAACAAAAATATACAATGAGAAAGAAAAAAAACACTTTGATAATGAAAACAATAAACTCAATTGCAAGAATGTGAAATGATTTTCAAATAAACTGCTATTTTTCTTAACAATTTTCTAAGTTTCGTTTTTGCAAATAATAGTTTTGAATTCGCTGCTAGATTTTTCATTTGCGCATTCCGAGTTCACGTTTACGCTTCTCAATTTTTCGTTCACCTTTCTGGCACAAATCTTACGTGTGGGCGGGATTTATGGCCACTTTACACTCATTGGTTAGTGAGATTTGGATTGACAGCTCCCTGACCAGGAAGTCAATACTGAAGACAGTGCAGCGGATTAGAGAGTATTGTGCATAATTCTGATCATTTTGTTGATGTTGTATTTGCACTTTGCACTTTTGGGCTCTGTTGTACATCCCACTTATAAGAAGTATTCATAGGAATGATATTACCATAGATGTGTTAATAATCAGACCAATGATTGAGTGTTACAACTGAATATATGAAGATGATTTAATGATATAATCAGAATACTTAAGCAATGATTGAGTGTTGTTTGAACTATAAGTATATTTTTAATCATTTTAACCAAGTATAGAACAGATTTCAGCAATATAAAATTCAGTGATGTCTTTGAGATCTGTTTAAGGCCTGACCTAGATAAAGTTCAGAAGGTTGAACATGTTGTTCACTTTGTGGCCTGAAAACTGGTACCAACAGGAAAACTTATTTTTAAAAACCAAGTGAAGGCCGACATTCCACCATTAGATACAAACCTTGTTGCCTAGAAAATAATAGTGGCAGACAAGAATGATTGGATAATAAAAAATAAAAGATAAAGGGAATTTAACTGATTGGTTTAGGAAAGGACCTCCTTTCCCAAGTTTCACTATAACTGTAGGCTGGAAAACACTTGGTTTTCAGATGACTTGGGACATCTCACTTTGTTTGGCCTGATCAAATAAAGTTAACTCCTTGACACCTGAACCTTCTTTGTCTGAGAGATTTTTTGGACTTCAAGATCGACATTTACCACATCAAGAGCAATCTGCTTGCGGTTTTCTGTATAGTATTGTTTAAGTGTTTGTACTTAAATTACTTTCTTATTTTGTTAGTATATTAGCAGGGTTGCCAACTTTCACGCACTTAAAAGTAGGACACGCTTCCAGGCTCTGTCACGCCGTAACAACAAGCCAACGTCGAGTAAAGACAGGATAACGTTAGCCATATTCACATGCAACTTTACGTGGTTTAGAGGCCGTCAAAACAGCAGTCTATAATTTATAATTACAATGATATCAGGAAAACGAAATGCCTAGTGAGATTTGAGGAGATATAAAATAAAGTGTTATGCTTCAAGTTCATATTTCTAATTTATAGATTATAATCGTGGTGGCATTTTATGTATTGTTCCTATCTTTAAATGTTTGTTTATAGTAAAAGAAGTCTCTCTGCTTTTCCCTAACCTGTTTTATGTAGGTGTGTAAATACATAATGAAACTGTTGTTTGCAAGAGGCAGACTAAATGAATAAAACATTCTGAAGGCCTCTAATTGTGTCACCTTATGAATTTGTTTTGTAGCGTTTAAAAAACATAAATGTCATTTGAATGTATTGGTAGTGTTTTATGAGGTGTACTTTCTGTGAATGTAAAGAAAGTGGCATACTACTGTACATTCACCATGAGTTTAAAAAGAAAGATACAGTACTTGACTTATAAGTGGACTTAATTCTTTAAAAGGAGACTGTTTTCAAGAGCGACATCGTCATCCTCCTCCTCAGCTGGACACAAGTCACCCTCAGGTACATTTATGTAACCGAGATAATAAAATCGCTAAAAGTTTTAATCTCTGTACAGTAACTATGCAGCAATGTTTTCATTTAGCACGTTAATTTCTCACAACCCAATAATCTGTAACATGTCTTTATTGGATGTTATAATGCAAGTTGTTCGTTCCTTTTTAAGAAAATAATCTTACAGTCCATAAAATAATACCTGACAGAAAGTATAAAGCACACAATGAACGAGCTAAGTAAAGACAGAATTGCTACTGTACAGGAATACAACTTTTAGCGATTTTCTTTATTATCTGAATTACATTCATTTACCTGAGGATGAGGAGGACGCTTGGATCCACACCGCGCATGATTTACCAACTTCAAATACCAATTACTAATATACTAACTAAATAAGAAAGTAGTTTTAAGTACAAACAATAAAGACAACAGCATGCAGATCGTTCTCTAAGATTCGTTGCACTGTACTGCACTGTACTGTCCTCAGTATCGACTTCCTTGTCAGGGAGCTGTCAATCAAAAACTCACTAGCCAATCAGCGTAAAGTGGCCATAAGTCCTGCCTACACGTGAGATTTGTGCCAGAAAGGCGAACGAAAAATTGAGAAGCGTAAACGAAAACTCGGAAAGCGCAAATGAAAAATCTAGCAGCGAATTCAAAACGATTATTTGCAAAAACGAAACTTAGAAAATTGTTAAGAAAAATAGCAGTTTATTTGAAAATCATGTCACTTTCTTGCAATTGAGTTTATTGTTTTCATTATCAAAGTGTTTATTTTCTTTCTCATTGTATATTTTTGTTCGTTTTTTAAAAGTTTGCGTTCATTTTTATTGGCACAAAAGGAATCCCATAGGGCCAGTGGGATGGCCAAGTGTGCTGACACAGGGGAATTTTGGCCCTCTGGCCCCCCTAGAACCGCCTCTGACTAAATGAGCAATGCTCATTCACACCCTACGTTCTCTTGTAGTTCACTGAGCTTTGAACGATTCACTGATTTCTTACATTCTGTGTAAACTAATTGGTTCAAAGGAGTCATTTGTTTGCGAGTCGTTCTGATCGCAATGTGCGTTCACACTGGCGAACTCGCTGTGTACAGAATAACGCTGATTCAACGAGCCAACCTCACAGCTAAAAACATTATAATGATGTACAGCAAGTTAGTTTAGGAAACCTTTTCAAGAAATTCAAGAAAATGTAAATTGAACATAAAACCTGAACAGCCATGAAACACAGCTAATACAGCTCCTAATATAGCTCTTTTACTGAACTCTTAGGCGTCTCACTGCTGGTAAAGCAACAGCGCCTCCATTGTGGCGTAACTGCAGTTACAAATGACAATCTGTTTAATAATGCACGTGTAACGGAGGCCAGCTAGTGAAGAGCTGTGCAGTGTGTAAACCTCACTCCCTGACCAACAGAGACGCTCTAGCGTCGGTCTTTAGCCTCCTCGTTAGAGCGTCTCTGTTGGTCGGGGAGTGAGGTTTACTGCACTGCACAGCACAGCTCTTCATTAGCTGGCCTCCATTACACACACAGTGTTTTTTGTGAAGACACTCGACATATTTTTGACTTGAGTCTGAGGCGGCACGAAATTTGATTGAGGCAGCCTCCTCCAATTTCTTTATGCAGGAAAACCCTGATCTGGGATTACTATATACAAATTGTGCCCTCTCTCCGTGTTTTTTGTGGTTTACGACCTTTCATGCATTTAAATGTGACCAAATTTCTGTACTAGTGCGTACAGTACAAATCGTTAGCACTGTACTGACGTTATTATATTATGTGCCCATCGGTCTGCGCAGCGTAGTAAAACAACCTTTCTACCTTTGAACTGGCCCTCTCCTACCAAGCGCACAGTGCTCTTTGTTTGACAGATGTTTTGGTCGTCAGTCATTATAACTGTTGTCGGTGTTCATGGAGAAATACTCACCGGCACATTATCATTGCTCGTGGCCGGGAGAGTGCTGTGTCTGGCGGGAGAGAGAGGCGCTGCTGCTGGGAGCAGCGGTGGAGTTTGTGTGGGGAAAAAGCAGAGACTTTGGCAACAATCTTTTGTAAATCACTGATGTAGCTGCTTTTCTTTGTTGTTTTATTTCCCTGCGACTTTTACTTAGTTCTGCAGCTACACACAATGACTCTCACTGTGGGCAGTTCTGCTAATTCCGCCACTGCATTGAAGTTCTCTAGCTGGTGTCGAACTCATCTCGCGCATATACGGTGCTAATGGAATGGTCCACTCTAATCTATAATGGGGGGGAGTGCCTTCGTACAGATGTAATAACGTAAAACGTTAACAGGGAAATCCCGATTATTTTGATGATTACTTGGGGCTCTACCTGGCTGCTGACATGGCTTATTGGTTAAGTCCACCCCTTCCTTTTGGGGGGCCCTGGTAGCTCGGGGCCCCAGGCGATTGCCTACCTTTGCCTAATGGGTAAGTCTGCCCCTGCAGGTCACACCCTGGGACACACTCCCCTGGGTGGCAAAACACCCCGCAAAATGGCTAAGGAGAATAGGAGAAACAAAGAAACCGGGACTAAAACACGCAATTATTTGCTGAACTTACAAGCAGCTGCTCGAAGGTGATCCTTACGGCTTCACTATGACTAACCAAGGAACCTGGTGTTCCTGGACACTGAAATGTTGCGCGGAACTGCGTTTCCTAATATTGTAAGCTGTCATTTTGTTGACTGTTTTGCCACCCACGGGGCACGGTCCTGCGTGCTCATGTGGTGTTCACGTGGCAAAGTGACGACACGTCCATACCCTCTATAGATCCAAACATTACATTGAAGCCCATTCATTTTGTTTCCCAAACACATTCGCAGGTAAGTTGATAAAATATTTATTATAAGGATGTTTTTGAAACAAAATATTGTTTTCCTAAATAAAAATGGCTCTTCTGTGTGTGTGTTTGTATGATTTTCTATAAAGACTGCTCACTAAATAAAATGTTATCTACCCTCTCCCTGTAAACAATATAGAATAAAATCTCTACATTTTCATCCTACTGACTGAAATTGTCATTTTCATCATTCTTTGTGGTGCATTTACTCGCAATCATTGATTATTTATTGATGAATTACTTATATTATGTGAATATCTTCACATAATTTAACGTTGGTATGTACTGATGATCATAGAAGTATAAGAAACAAATGAATGCATGCACTCTATGTATGCACTGTTAATGTATTGCACATTATGCATCCTTCCTATTCAAATTAAACTCACAAAACTGATTAATACTGTCTCTCTAACACTCATCACACAACATGTTATTATAAATTTAATCAACATAGTATCAGAGCATATATTGTGTTGGTATTTAGTGAAATTTGTTGCAAAAACAGCTGCTACCACTGCCCCTGTTGAAAACCCCCGCATATGCTAGGTAAGGTATGTTTGGATGCTGGTTTGACCAGCTAAAACCAGCTAAGGACCAGCAAACCATCATCAAATCATACCAAACCAGCATATGCAGTTTTTTTCAACAGGGGTCTCTCCCACTTAAACCCATTAAAACAGACTGACAATTTGGAACTATTGAGAGCTCCATGAACCATGGATCAAAAGCTCCAATTCATAGGGTTCAGTGTTCACTACTCCTTACTCCCTGAGCACGGAATATCCGTTAAAGTGGACTTCGCTGACAATAATCGCTCATTTGGAATGCCCTGCATCGTCATCAAGGAAATGCAACGGCAGGGTTGCGCAGATTATAATAACAAAATAAATATCGTAATGTACTTTGCAGAAAACATTCACGAGGTAACTCAATGCAAAATAATGACAAAAAGAATGGCTGCTTCTCACCGCTTTTACATTAGTTTGTATAATAACAGCAATACTCACACGCATATGTAAACTCTACAGTATTTTACTGAACTGAACAAAGTACTGAACAAAAGGCCTCGCTCGACAGCCCAGAGTGTGGACTAAAAATGTCAAGTCAATGTGTTAAATGTGTCTTGTTTGTGGCTGTGTATGTGGAATAGAATGATGCTGTGAAAAAGAATTTCCCTAAGGGGACAATAAAGTCATCTACACAACGTTGAGTAAGTGTCAGAAATGGAACTCACAATTCTATTTATGTTCTGATAAGTGACCTGCATATAGTGACATCAGTTTCTTCTTTAAGCAGTGATATGACTTATTTGTGTTTCTGCTGATGTCTTTGAAGACCAATAAACCTATTAAAACTCTTTCCACATGGTACACAGTAATAGAGGTTCACTCCTGTGTGTGTTTTCTGGTGTCTACTAAGGTGACTTGACCGAGAGAAATTCTTTCCACACTGTGTGCAGTGATATGGCTTCACCTCTGTGTGTGTTTGCTGGTGTACACTAAGGTGACTTGACTGAGAGAAACTCTTCCCACACTGTGAGCAGTGATACGGCTTCTCTCCTGTGTGTGAGCGCAGATGTCTTTTAAAATTACTTGACCGAGAGAAACTCTTCCCACACTGTGAGCAAGGATACAGCTTATCTCCTGTGTGTGTTTGTTGGTGTTTACTAAGATTAACCAAATGAGAGAAACTTTTACCACACTGTGTGCAGAGATACGGCTTCTCTCTTATGTGTATGCGCTGGTGTCTACTAAGATGACTTGAATGAGAAAAACTCTTGCCACACTGTAAGCAGTGATACGACTTCTCTCCTGTGTGTATGCGCTGATGTACACTGAGATCACCTAACCGAGAGAAACTCTTCCCACATTGTGTGCAGTGATGAGGCTTTTCTCCTGTGTGTATGCGCTGGTGTTCACTAAGAAGACTTGACCGAGAGAAACTCTTGCCACACTGTGAACAATGATACGGCTTCTCTCCTGTGTGTATACGCTGATGTACACTGAGATCACCTAAGCGAGAGAAACTCTTCCCACACTGTGTGCAATTATACAGCTTCTCTCCTGTGTGTATACGCTGATGTTTACTGAGATCACCTAACCGAGAGAAACTCTTCCAACACTGTGTGCAGTGATAAGGCTTTTCTCCTGTGTGTATACGATGGTGTTGACTAAGAAGACTTGACCGAGAGAAACTCTTGCCACACTGTGTGCAGTGATACGGCTTCTCTCCTGTGTGTATACGCTGATGTACACGGAGATCACCTAACCGAGAGAAACTCTTGCCACACTGTGTGCAGTGATACGGCTTCTCTCCTGTGTGTATATGCTGATGTACACTGAGATCACCTAACCGAGAGAAACTCTTCCCACACTGTGTGCAGTGATAAGGCTTTTCTCCTGTGTGTATGCGCTTGTGTTCACTAAGAAGTCTTGACCGAGAGAAACTATTGCCACACTGTGTGCAGTGATACGGCTTCTCTCCTGTGTGTATACGCTGATGTACACGGAGATCAGCTAACTGAGAGAAACTCTTCCCACACTGTGTGCAGTGATACGGCTTCTCTCCTGTGTGTGTGCGCTGATGTACACTGAGATCACCAAACCGAGAGAAACTCTTCCCACACTGTGTGCATTGATACGGCTTCTCTCCTGTGTGTGTGCGCTGATGTATTTGGAGCCTATTTAATGTGGAAAAATTCTTCCCACACTGTAAGCAGTGACATGGGTTTTCTACTGCATGTATGTGGTGATGTACTCTGAGATCACTTAACCGAGAGAAACTCTTCCCACACTGTGTGCAGTGATACGGCTTCTCTCCTGTGTGTGTGCGCTTGTGTGCAATAAAATGACTTAATAAAGAGAAACTCTTCCCACAATCTGCACAATGGTGAGTTTTCTCCTTGCCTTCTTCTCTGTGTTTTAGTTCGTTTGGAGTGGCAGAGCAGAGATTATCAGATGATACATGTTCTGTTTTCAAGGTCGTCTTAGGTACCATGTCCTCATTCTTAATCTCTCCACATTTCAGCAGTTTGTCACACTCCTCATGATGGCATCTTCTCATATGTTTGTGGAGATAAGTTTGTGCCGTGTATGACAATGAACACACAGAGCAGGAAAACACTGGACATGAACCGGTCTCTAAAAAAGACAACAAAGAAAAGAATTAAACCCTCATTCAACATTACATGACAAAACATTACATAATAAAGTGTGAATACATTTCAGACCTGTTTCTCTTCTACTCTCTAAACCAGGGGTCTCCAACCCTGTTCCTGGAGAGATTCCATCCCGAAGATTTCAGCTCCAACCCCAATCAACACAGCTTAAGCAGCTAATCAAGGTGTTCAGGGTTGCTTGATAATTACAAACAGGTGTGTAGAAACTGGGTTTGAGCTGCAGTCTGCAGGACGGTGGCTCTCCAGGAGCAGGGCTGAAGATCCCTTCTTTAAACATTCTGTATTTTAATACCGCTTATTGCCCAATATACACAACGTTCTCAATTAACCATTTTCTGTTGTCAGTTCTTATTTATTTGTTTTCAGCGCCCGTAAGTGCATTTAAACTGCCCACTCTGTTAAATTAGGAAAAGAGATTAGTCAGCAGAAGTCTGCAGTTGTACGTAAGTCTGCTCAATACCTTGTTTACCTTGTTTTTTGTAGCCTACACTGTTATCCATTGTCAGTTAAGAGTAATTTAACTTGTTTTGTTTATTTAATCTGCTCATTGAGTGACTGCTAAAGTGTTAACGTTTTCTTTGGTTGGGATCCCATGTTGAAAAAAACAGCATATGCCGGTTAGGTAGGTTTTGAAGCATGGTTGCTGGTTTGAGCTGGTCCTTAGCTGATCATGAGCTGGTTTAAGCTGGTCTTGAGCTGGTCCTGACCAGGAGCTAGTAGTTTAGGACCAGCACATGACCAGCTTAAACCAGTACATGACCAGCTCAATCCAGCTACCACGCATTAAAACCTACCGAACCAGCATATGCTGGTTTTTTCAACAGGGACTGTGTGAACTATCATGACTAAGATGGTATTTGCTGCTCGTTGCTATTGCTCATTATAGTTTTTGCACTTAAAAGCGTGGTGCTAGTAGATCATTGTTTCGATACGAGGGTAGTGTTGGTCGATTGTGAAGGCGTGTTCAGGTGTATTCTATTAACGCTAATCAAAGCACATAATTTAAACGGTGCCTCCACCGGATCATCGAGTGGGGTTAGCCCTTGTGAGAAGAACCAATTAGTGTAAAGACTATACCTGCGCATCTCCACCGAGCAGGGACACTGACAAAGCATATAATCCTTCCGTTTTAACTTTTGTTGTTTACTAACAATATGCGTTTCCAATATATTCCAATATATACCACCCACGTCCTCTTCACAACTTTGTATAAGAACGAGATGTGCTGCTCCCTTTATTTCCTGAAGATTACAGCCCGCTCACAGTTTTCGGGGACTTCATCATTCATCTGGCCAAGCCCTATGCTGCAGACTTCCACACACTCACCACCTCGTTTGTTCTCACTCGACTCATCATAGCCGGTACTCACAGATCAGGAAACCAGCTTGATCTTATTTACACCTGTAACTGCACTACACACAACAGCAACGTTGTACCTCTTCACACATCTGACCACTTTTTCATTACAACATGCACCTCACTACATGCTCTACCCCCACACCACCACCAGTCTATTACAGGCATAACTTCTCCAATGGTGGCATCTTCACTTACATCCCACTCCTTATCTTAAGATGCAGACAAAGCCGCTGACACCCTCTGCACAACACTTACATCCTGCCTTGATAACCTCTGTCCTCTATCCTCCAGACCAGCTCGCGCTACCCCCTCCTGCTCTTGGCTGTCTGATATCCTCCATGAACAACAAACAACAAAAGCAGCAAAAGGAAAATGGCGCAAGACCAAGAATCCCACTGACCTCTTGGAATACCAGTCATTAATCGCCACCTTCTTTGCCAGTGTTACCAGAGCAAAAACCTCTTTCTACACCACAAAAGTAAGTAAGGTGCCTAACACACAGCAACTATTTAAGACTTTCAACTTTCTTGTTTGAGTTACAGGCCAGTCTCACTTCTCCCGTTCATTACAAAAACACTTGAAAGGGCCATTTTCCACCAGGTGTTTACCTTCTGACTCAGCCCAGTCTTCTGGATGCCAACCAGTCAGGCTTTAAAAGCAACCATTCCACCAACACAGCACTGCTGTTGGTCACGGAAGCACTGCGGCTGGCTAAGGCAGAATGCAAATCATCGGTCTTAATTCTGCCAGACTTATCTGCGGCCTTCGATACCATTAATCAGATCCTGCCGATCATCGCTAAGGATCACAGGTACCCATCATATCTGGTTTAAATCCTACCTCGCCAATAAATCTTTCAGGGTGTCATGGAGAGGCACGTTGTCCACAGCTCACCACGTGGTCAGGTGGTCCCTTCAGGATCAGTGCTTGGACCACTCCTTTTCCCAATCTACACAACATCCTTAGGACCTATCATACAGGCACATGGGTTCTCCTACCACTGCTACATTGAGCCCCAGATCTACTTCTCACTCAGATGATCCCTCTATATCAGCACACATTACAGCCATCTGGAAGATATCTCAGCTTGGATGAAAAAATCACCACCTCCAGCAGAACCTTGCCAAAACAGATCTGCTTGTATTCCCGGCCTGCCCCATGGTACGACATTATCTCACCATCCGACTGGGCAATACAACAATCACTCATTCCAAAACAGCCAGGAACCTCCGAGAAATCTTCAGTGATTAGCTGTCCTTCAGTGATCACATTGCAAAAACAACACAGTCATGCATTTGCACTGTACAACATCAGGACATCTGGCCCTACCTTAAGGAGCATGCAGAGCAACTACTTGTCCAGGTCCTTGTAATCTCTGGGCTGCAAAAGCTACTGCAAAGCTCTCCTTGCTAGTCTTCCTGCAAAGGCAATTAAAATACTCAAGCTGGTTCAGAACACAGCAGTGAACTCATGTTCCAGGAGCCTAAAAGAGCTCACGTGATGCCCCTCTTCATCTCATCTCTGCCCTGGCTACCGATTGAAGCCCAGATCAGGTTTAAGTCACTGATGCTTGCCTACAGGACGATTACTGGCTCTGCACAATCATGCTTTTATACCCTCCTACACTCTTACACCCCATCCTGCTCTTGCCCTCAGTGAATGAACGGTGCCTGGTAATACACTTTTAAAAGGGTACTAAATCACTTTCCCGCTAATTTTCCTTCACTACTCCTTGCTGGTGGAATGATCTTTCAAATGCAGTACGGTCAACCATATCTCTCTCATCATTCAAGAAACAACTTAAAACATATATTTTTCATGAATACTTGACTGGTACATGTTGACTTCTCTACAAAAAAAATCGAACACTCTCTCGCTTTCAATAGGTGTTTTTCCAGCTTTGTAAAAACTAGTATCTTGGTATAAGTGCATTGCATCCTGCATTGCTTCCTGTTTCCTGCATCGCTGCCGGCAGCTTGTTTGTATCAGTGCTCTTATCACTTCGCTCTAATATTAGTGTATTTTATTTTCGTTAATTATTATTGAAAAAATGTAAATGTAATGTCAATTCATTTCTAAACACCTTCCAGCATCTATGGCCGCATTTACACTTCAGGTCTTAATGCCCAATTCCGTTTTTGGGACTATCTGTTTTTTGAAGACCTGCTTACATCTTTCAAAAGTGACCTGTATACGATGTCTACTATACATGGCGAAATAATCCAAGCTAGATAGACTGACCAGAAAACCAAGTAAAATGGTGCTCTGGTGTCAAACTGAGTTGACGTCATTCGCCACCAAATTATTTAATAGCCGTTTTCATACAGAGATCCCCGAAAATACACACGTAATGTATTCCCATCCCGTAAAGACACGTGACGTGTAATGTATTATAATGGAATGTTATGTGCATTTCATTAATCATTAACGGCTGTCACGCTGAAGGAATTTCCCTTGTGGTGTTTTTAGGTGGCTCAATAGCATGGTTTGCTCTTATTACCACTTTCCTTCTATATGCCTATTTAGTGCCAAATAGGCCTAAATAAGCTCTTTTGGGTTATTAGTTTAAACTCTGATGTTTAATTAATTACTTTATATTTATACATTTATTGGTAAATGCAAAACAACGACAAGCAATAAGAACACAAGGCAGGTTACTTTTCTTAAGTAAGAGAAAGATTAAGCCCAGCCAGCTTATATTATATGTAAATATGTTATACACTGCTTGTCCAAAAAAAGTCACCAACTGGATTTAATTAACCAAATAGGTAAGGCTCTCCCATTGGATTGGATGTCTAGGTTCAGAAACGTTATGTGCCCAAAGAATGAGGTCAGCACATACAAGGAATTTGTTTTGGTGACAGGAGCATCCAGTACACAGAATCAGCAACAACAGTACACAGAGACCATAACACAATAGAATACAATAAAGAGATGATTTAAATAAGGGCCTATGGGTATAAAAAAATAAGAAATACAATACAATAAACATAAGATAAAGATATAGAGAGTAAAGCTATGTGTGTATGTAAATATGTACAAGTAAAAAGTAAGAATAGACTATTGTAGTACAAGGTATGTGCTATATACAGCAGAATGAAATGATGATATACTGAATGACCAGGTTATTCCATCAATGGGTTCTTTCTTCCCTGATGGCACAGGCATATTCCAAGCTGACAATGCCAGGATTCACCAGGCTCAAATTGTGAAAGAGTGGTTCAGGGAGCGAAAGACATAGTTTTCACACATAGATTGGCCACCACAGAGTCCAGACCATTAACCCCATTGAAAACCTTTGGTCTGGGCTGCAGAAGAGTTTGCGCAGCGGTCCGAATCTTCCATCATCAATATACGATCTTGGCGAAAAAATACTGCAACTCTGGACAGGAAAAACTGGACATTCTGGACATTGCAGAAGCTTATTGAAACGATGCCACAACGAATGCGTGCCGTAATCAAAGCTAAAGGCGGTCCAACGAAATAGAGTGTGTGACTTTTTTTGGACGGGCAGTGTATTTACATATAACTTAAATATGAACTGTCAAATGAAAATAAATAAAAGCAAATTACTGGGTAACGATGTGCTTATTAACAGGCAAATGGGGTATATGTGTCAGGGCTCGGGTCTAGCACCTCTGGGTTTTTGTCTGTCTTGTCTTCTGTTTTTGTTTTGTCGAGCACTTGACAGTTGCCATGTGCTTGGTATCCACGTGTGTTTGGCTCCGCCCCCTTGTTATCCTATCTAAGTCTCATTATTGATTTCCCCGATTCACCTGGTTCCCCTTAGCTTTCCCTCTCCCCAACTGGTTTCTCATTTTTCCTTTCTGATTGCTTCTCCTTTTATTCCCTGTGTTTTTCGTTGTTCTTTGTCAGTCCGTTAGAGTTATTTCGTGGCGATCTCTGACTTCTTGTCTTACACTTCTAGTCTTGTCTTGTTGGTTCCAGATTGTAATTTCTTGTCTTGTCCAGGCTCCAGTGCTGTACTCACCTTGTCCTGTTCGTCCTGTCGGTGTTCTGACAATCGTCTCATTCGACGCAGAGCTGTGGCTTTCCTCACGGAGATTGTTTAAGGCGAGTCATCTAGTTCTCCTCTGGGGTGCCTCTCGAGGATTCTACCAAGGGAGACCTTCAACTCGACTGTGCGAGCTGCGCACGGGGATTTCTGCACGGTCACTCCCTAACGGACTCTTGTTATCACCCGCTACTATTCAGTGAGGATCACCCCCGTGGGGTTATGAACTCTGGCCTCTGGCCTTCCCGCATCTGACTCGCTACAGCCGGTATTTCCGGTCAACTCTCCAGCCCGGTTGGGTTTTTTGGACTCCTGTCACCTCACTCGCCTTCCGCTTGCTGCGGACTTTTTTGGGGGTTTTTGTTTAACGGTCGTTTGGCCGAGCGCTCGAGCCTTTTGTTTGATTCCCTGTCATGAACTGTTTTCTGCTGTCTTTATTTGTGAGTGTGGGAGTTTTTGATTAAATCTGCTGACCCTGCATTTGACTCCAGTGTCCTCCTTAACAATATGCACATGGGACACTGATGTATATTTGCTAAAATCTCAGCCAGGCTGTTGTAACATCCATAGGGAACAATAGCATTTCGCTTCAGGATGCACATAGGATTACGATCCACAACGTGAGTCTAATTATTCAAACACTTCGCTAGGGGTGGGCGGAATGACCAAAAATCTATTTCACGGAATTAATCGTTTTATTTCACGGTAACAATTTCCTATTTTAATTCTATATCTTACACCTAATTTTTCTTAGATTGATTTATTTTAGTTATGCATTACAGTTCACCAGTTTAAATGCTCACCATATAGTTAAAATGTAGGAAAGTTATAAAGTTGTAATAAAGATTAAGTTCTGAGATTTATTATTAATTTATCTTATAGCTATATCATATGTATACAGTAGGAAGATAGACAGCATGTATAACAATGAAGTATGAATATATGCACAAACACAGAGTACCGTATACGATGTTGGTGTTATAAACTACTGTTCATGTCGTCTGTACTGTAGGTCTTTATTGCTCTTCACTCTCTATTAGATGAGCACTTTCAGTGTGTTGCGACTCAATGTCTTCATAGGTTTGTTTATTCTCACCCTTGTCTTTGCACTGCGAGTCTCTGGTGACTCCACACGTGTCTCCCAGTAGCAGTGCTCACGTGGTGAGCATCATCGCACGTTACAACTCAAGTTTCGCCTTGGCGCGCCTAAAGTTAAACTTTATTAAAACCATTAACAGCTTTACAAAGTGACCCGACTTCTGAAATACCTGAGAATGAGCTTTATTATATACAGATCACTGCACACCTGCACGAGCTCTGTGGTTGAGAGAGAAAGCGCCGGACTGGAGCAGATCACGAAACTACAGACTGAAAGAAGGTCAAAAGAATGTTTGATTTGTTAATTTGTTATGGGTGAATTAATTCACATGTTTTTTTAATCATGACGCCCAACTTGCAGAGCGCCGAGTTAACGACGCCTACTTATTTACATTCCGTGGAATACACGGAATAGAAAAAGATCTTACGGTTGACATTTTATTCCGCGGTAACAGAATATTCCGTCATTCCGCCCAGAACTACACTTTGCCATACGTCGACAACCAAAAAGGAGAAGCACTTTAGGCTATCCGTTTCAAGGAACATCAACAAATATGAAGAAAAGCAAAGTGAACTTTTGCACTTACTAGAGGCTTGAACACAGAGGCACTTAACAATTCTCCCCAGTAGTGCTGTCGTTTCTCCAAAATTTGAAAGTTTTCTTACTAAACACATTTTTATCACTTTGTGAAAAATCCCCTTAGAGCTATGAGAGCGGAAGTGACCTAGATGGCAGTGATTGTAACGGAAGTACGTCATCGTCCCGTGTGCAAATACCCCATTCTGCTCATGTTTATATATCTAAGCAGTTGATAACAGTGACAGGTTCTGGAAACTCTGTTGTGTAGTCTTTCATTCATGAGTCTGTCGCTGTAACGTGAACAATGTGTTTATCCCCACCACTCACTGCATAGAGTAGAAGCTGAGAGAGTGAATACTGTATAAGAATATAATGGAAATACTATAATTTCATTGAGACTGCCTGAATGAACTGCAAGATATCTAAAGATTACCAGAGATATTCTTTCTAACCTCTACTGTTTTATTTAAACTAAAACAATATTTCACCAAAAAAATAGTTTTTCATACCTCTGTCAGAGCATTTAGTGTTCCACAGATGGTCAAAAGTGATGTCAAAACCTCTGGCATACTCCTCTCCATACCAGACTAGCAATTCTTCACCAGTTTTGATTGTCCGGCAACATCGGTACAGAATCGCTCCTTCATACTGAAATGCCACCAGATTTTGTTCCTCTTCACTGAGAGCACAATTTACATATCTGAGAAAGAAACCAACAAAAACCAAAACAGAAACCGGTATTAAAAACAAGCACCATCTCAGTGTCAATATTGCTTAACAACCCTTTTCAAATGGACATAAAACTATCAAATCAAATCCACAATCTCAAGATTTGAGTTTATAATCATTCATCTAAATGCAATGCTCCGATTCACCTCTAAACCAACTTTCACAATGTCCTCTTATTTTATACCCTCCCATCCAAACTGTTGGCTGTATTCTGGTATCATTTACTCATCATCTTCTCACCCTTGTGTTGTTTCAAACCTCTATGACTTTATTTCTTCAGCAGACAATGACAGACAAACAGATGCTTACATTCACCATGAATCTGTTTTTCATAAAGTGAACGTGAATTGTGACTCATGACTACAACCCTAGCAAACATCTTTTGTGTACAAACTGAAGAATGTCACATAAGCTGAGCACAACATGAAGGTGAGCAAGTGATTAAGATTTTACCTTTTTGGAAAAATCCCTTTAAAAGGCTGCATGCTGCATAATAATTATACTAGCAGCATCTCACCTCATCCAGTTCGAGTGTGTTTCTCTTCTGGCATCTATATATTCAATCAAGTGCTTTCTCTTGTATATCTGTGAAATGAATAATAAACAATATGAACTTACATTTATGTCTGTCACAGTCATATTCTGTTATGTTTTATTCTGGTTCCCTATCGAGAGCGGTCTCTCGACATTGCGGAAGCTTCCGCATATGGGAACTCCTCCCTTCTCACCTCTCCTGAAGTCTTAATGGATAACGCCAGTGAAAACTGGCCAATTGTCGCGCCCGCAACCGAATGTAATTACTGGCGACCCGAGAGAGTATAAATACGGTGCACAGTACGCAATTGCACAAATACAGTTTCACAGTCATTTTCACTGAGGAGAGCCTTCGTCCCCCTCCTGCTGTTGCGGATGCCATTTCCTTCGGCCTCGACGAGGAAGACGACGACTCTATGTCCGCCTCAGTGAAGGAATGGGTGGAGTCGGAGTGGGACCGCACTGACTCGGAGAGCACCCCAGACCTCCAGGAGGAGTATGTGAGGGTGCTGGAAAAGGCCGTTAAGGTGCTCGACCTTAGCTGGAGCGCCCTGGTGGAGCCAGCTAAAAGTAAGCTCGATTCCAGGTATTTCCAAGCGGGCCGCCGCCAGGCTGCACCGAAGAGGAGTACTCCTTTTTTCCCTGATGTGCACGAGCACGTGGTTAAGTCGTGGATGGCCCCTCAATTGGCGCGAGTCCACGCCGCCACACAGGCTATGTTCGCCCAAGTGGACGGGGCGGAGGCCCACAGTTATACCCGCAAGCCGCCCATGGAGGAGACCCTCGCTGTACATCTGTGCCCCTCCTCCTCTTCGCTGAGCGCGGGACAAGGTCTGCCATCGAAGCCGTGCAGGTTTACTGCCCACCTCGCCGACAAGGCGTACACCTCCCCCGGGGAAGCAGCCTCCGCGCTGCACTAGATGGCGGTTATACAAATCTTTCATGCGAAGATCCTGCAGGCGCTGGATGGGGGCACCTTGGATGCTGACGCTGTGAAGGACCTGAGGGCGGCGACGGACTTTGCGCTGATGGCGACGAAGCGCACCGCACAGGCTATCGGCAGGTCGATGGGCTTCATGGTCGTTCTTCACCGCCATTTGTGGCTGACGCTGGCGGACCTCAAGGACGCTGACCGGAAGTCGCTGCTCAACGCTCCCAGTACTCCCTCTGGTCTCTTCGGGGATGTCGTGGAGTCGGTGTCGGAATGCTTCGCAGAGGCGCAGAAGCGCAAAAAAGCCATGAGCCACGTGCTTCCTCACCGTTCATAGCAGCCGGCGCCGAGAGCGAGATCCTCGTCTGCTTCGTGCTCTTCCCACAGGCCGGCTAAGCAGCCCACTGCCGCGCCTTCGGCTCCCCGAGACCCTTGGCCGGGCGTCCGGCCTAAGCAGGAAGAAGTACGGGCAGATGAGAGGTCATCGAGGCGATGGCGGATCGTCTTCGGCTGCCAAGCCACCTTCCTGACGGGTCTGCAGAGAGGAGGGGATAGTTCGTGAGCGGACCGGTGCTCAAGCGGCGCCGTTTGCATCTTGTTTCCCCCGCTGTTGTGGGCGATTGTTGCAATGCTCAAAATGTTGTGTGTGTAAATATATTAAAAGCACTTACCTCCTCACAAAAAGAGGCCTCTCCCCTTCACTCACACCACACTGTGTCCCCTGCCCTGACACGGTGCAGCGCGAAGCCACAATTAGAATATGCTATAACCGGCATCCACCTCACCCCACGGTAGCTCCTGTGGGCGAGCGGCGGCCGGAGCCTCACGCGCTTCACATTCCCCCGCCAGTGCAATTAGCCTCGCGAAGGCAGAGCGCATCTCCGGAATATCAGCAAGCTGTATCGCCTGAGGTAATTCGGCCGCTATGCATGTTTCTGAGTGCGTGGAAAGCCATTCCGGGTATCTCTCTGTGGCTGGTAAATGTGATAGAACGCAGGGTATTCGCTTCAGTTCACACAGGCCCTCCCCCACCCCCCCCTCCCTCCGCTTCAGCGGCGTTGTCCCGTCACTCACATTGCCATGTAACACTCCGGTGCTGAGACAGGAGATTTACAGCCTGCTCGGATAAAAAGAGCAATAGAGCGGGTTCATCCAAGCGAGGTGGAGTGCTGTTTCTACAGGTGGTATTTTGTGGTGCCCAAGAGAGATGGCGGACTTCGTCTTATTTTGGATTTGAGACCAATCAACCGAGCGCTTCACAAGAGGGCGTTCAGAATGATTACGCTAAAACAGATCCTGGCGCAAGTTCGTCCCGGGGACTGGTTTGCGTCCGTGGATCTTAAGGATGCATATTTTCACGTTCAGATAGCCCAGAGCCACCGGCGCTTCCAGCGGTTCGCGTTCGACGGAGCGGCGTACCAGTTTGCTGTGCTGCCATTCGGACTGGTATTGGCTCCACGCACGTTCTTGAAAATCGTGGATGCAGAACTTTCCCCTCTTAGAGCGAATGGTATGCGCATTCTGAACTATCTGGACAACTGGCTGCTTCTAGCCCATTCACGAGATGTGCTTGTCAGTCATACGCAGACGCTGCTTCGTCACTTGTCATCCCTTGGGCTGCGGGTGAACGTGCCGAAGAGCAAGCTTCTGCCGAGTCGGTCCATAACATATCTAGGGGTATGTTTCGACTCAGTGGAGATGCACGCCCGCCTCTCTCAGGAGCGCTTGGAATCCATCTCCGCAGCACTGCGCTCCTTCAGCCTGGACCGGTCCGTTCCGCTGAGGGTATTTCAGAGACTTCTGGGACTGATAGCGTCAGCATCACCAGTCTGCCACCTGGGTCTTTTGCACATGCGTCCTCTGCAGCTGTGGCTAAAGACTCAAGTTCCACGGAGAGCATGGTCCTCAGGTCGTGCACGCGTGCAGATAACTCACAGATGCCTCAGCGCTTTGAAACCATGGCGCGACTTGAGCATGTTCAGCCAGGGCATTCCCCTGGGGCTTGTGACAACGCGCACGTTGGTAAAGACGGATGTGTCTTCCTCGGGCTGGGGTGCAGTGTGCGAAGGCAGGCCGGCGTCGGGTCTGTGGTCGCTGTCTGAGCAGTTAACATAAATCGGCTGGAGTTGATGGCGGTGTTCTTAGCTCTCCAGACTTTTCGGCCACAGCTGATGCAGCGTCATGCACTGATTCGTACAGACAACACGTCCGTGGTTTCGTACATCAATCGCCAAGGAGGGGTCCACTCCAGAGCCCTTTTCGAGTTGGCTGAGAGGCTACTGCTGTGGGCAGACCAGCACCTGCTTTCCATCGGGGCAGCGCATATCCCCGGTCATTTGAACTGCGGAGCGGACATGCTCTCGAGGGGAGGTCTTTCCCAAGGGGAATGGAGACTTCACCCCGACTCAGTACGGATTATCTGGGATCGCTTCGGGAAGACGGAGGTCGATTTGTTCGCGACGAGCGAGAACACACACTGTCCGCTGTTCTTCTCGCTGCCGCACTCCCCAGGGAGATGGACGCACTGACGACGCGCTGGCCGGACGCCCGGCTTTACGCTTTTCTTCCGGTGAAGATTCTGCCCCTTGTGCTGTGCAAAATCAGGGAGGAGAGAGCGTCTGTGATCCTCGTTGCTCCGTTTTGGCCGAATCAGCCGTGGTTCCCGGACCTGAGAGAGTTACTGGTGTCCTCTCCATGGCGGATTCCCCTCAGGGGCGACCTGTTATCTCAGGCGAACGGCTCGATTTGGCACCCCAACCCGGATTTGTGGAGCCTCCATGCCTGGCCGCTTCAGGGGTCTTAGAACCCCTCCCTCAGAGGGTGCTTGACACTATTGCGGAGTCTCGGGCGCCTTCCACTAGAAGCTTATATGCTCTGAAATGGGATGTATTTAAGAAGAGGTGCATTGAGTATGGTATAGACCCGGTGTCATGTCACGTGTCTGATGTTTTACGCTTTCTACAATACAGGATGGATAATGGTGGCCTCCCATCCACGCTGAAGGTTTATGTGGCTGCTATCGCCTCGTTTCATTCCCCAGTTGACGGGCAATCGATTGGTAGGCATGCATTGGTGGTCAAATTTTTGAGAGGAGCTCGGAGGCTGTTTCCCCCACGATCTCCTTCAGTACCTCCGTGGGATTTGTCTCTGGTGCTGAGGGCTGTCTCTCTGCCCCCGTTCGAGCCTTTGGAAGCTGTTTCTATAAAGGAGCTCTCTCTTAAAGCCGTTCTCCTCGCTCTTGTTTTGGCAAATCAAGCTCAGATCAGCTCTTCGTGTGCTACGGCGGGGGGACTAAAGGTCGGGCTGTCTCTAAACAGAGGCTCTCTCACTGGGTGGTGTACGCTATCAACCTGGCGTATGAGAGTCAAGGGCAAGCCTGCCCTTTCAGTGTCAGCGCTCACTCAACTAGGGCTGTTGCCTCTTCGTGGGCTTGGGCTAGAGGCGTTTCTATTAAGGACATCTGTTGTGCGGCTGGGCTGGTCTTCACAGAACACCTTCTCCAGATTCTACAGGCTGGGTGTATCCTCCTTAGCCTCGCATGTCCTCTCGGTGAGTACGGACAGCTCACTGTTACCTAGTTGCTGATATCCTATATTGTGAGGTTGTTACTGTGTTACTGTTAACGCTGTGCTTGGTGTTACTGGACTTGCATTATATCTGCCCGGGTTTCCACGCTGACTCTTACTGATGTGGTGTCTGCCCTGTCTCAGTGCAGCCCGCTCATTTCTTTGGCTGAGATATGCAAATTTTGTAGAAGACCTTTCTTGCAGGTCATTGGTCTGTCTCAGCCAATCAGCTGCGGGCCCTTCAAAGCACTTCGCGATTGGTTCATCTGTGTGCTTCACACTGGTGAGTGTATGCGGTCGGTGTACGGCTGTCTCACTGCTCTCAAGGCGGGATTGTATACAGTTCCCATATGAGGAAGCTTCCACAATGTCAAGAGGCCGCTCTCGATAGGGAACGTCTCCGGTTACTGTAGTAACCTCAGTTCCCTGAGAAGCGGGAACGAGACATTGAGCTAGCCACCATGTTCGTCACGCGTCAGCCTTGCAGGCGTTCTTTCGCAGATTCTGAGGTATTGTCGCTGTGCACTGTATTTATACTGTCTCGGGTCGCCAGTAATTGCATTCGGTTGCGAGCGCGACAATTGGCCAGTTTTCACTGGCGTTATCCAATAAGACTTCAGGAGAGGTGAGAAGGGAGGAGTTCCCATATGCGGGAGCTTCCGCAATGTCTCGTTCCCGCTTCTCAGGGAACCGAGGTTACGACACTAACCGGAGACGTTTTGTTCTATGTTCCCTTTGCCTGTGTTTAGTCATTAGTTACCACACTTGTTAATTAAACCTGCACCCGTTTCTGTTCTGCCTGATTATGTTCCCCTTTGTATTTAAGCCTCATGTTTTCTTCAGTTCTATGTCCGATTTTGATTGTTTTTCGTGTGCTTGTGTTGTTCCTCTTTGGATTTATTAAAAGATACCCTTTGGATTACCTTCTTCATCGTGTGCTTGTATTCACCCATCATTCCTTTTCAGAAAACCGGACCTAAACAATAAGCATTTGGCTGCGTTTTTCTTTCTTTTGACCTTTTTGTCTCCCCTCTTCCCAGAGAATGGCTTCCCCAGCCATCCAGCTCCTCTGCTTGGAGCAAGGAGACCATTAGCTGGAGATTCACACTCGGGAATTCTTAGATTTGGCGTGCCTCAAACTTCCCGGATTTTGAGCAATCGGTGAAAGGCACGCCTGCCAGCATACGGTCCCAGACAGGATTTCGCCGCCTTTGTGGAGTGGTGCTGGAGAGAAATGGACTCTTCTTCTTCTCCGTGTGCCCAGCTGAGGACATCTCCAGCGCCACTCCCAACCCAGAGACCAGTCAGCCATCACCCCGCTGCACAGAGCGTCAGCCAGAGCCCACCGCAGACGGAGAGCCTGAGCCCACCGCTGGCACAAGCGCCAGCACCCGAGCCTGCGACTGAGCCCGTCATCGCCCCGGAACCTGAGCCTCATGATGCTCCACCAGGCTCCCTTGTCCCTCCGGCTCCGCCTTGGTCAGTCGTCGACCATCCGCCTCCTCGGGACTCCAATCCTCCCCCCCTTCGGGACTCCAATATATGACTGATATTAAATATCAGTCAGTTCCAAGTTCACAATTATGTTCATTATATGCATTGAGGTCACTACAGTGGACAGCCATTCAAAATTCAATTTTGTGTATACGTGGGCTTTGATGGTTTTTTTTCTCCAAACCAAGATGGCCATCGACCAGAATGCCATGTTGCTCCAGAATATTCACCCATTTTATCTACCCTATGAGACTCTTACAGTTAGCAAATAACAGGTTGTAATCATATGACTGTCATATGACTGTTCATGTGATGATTTTAGACTATCTTAGGGCCTACTCACATTGTCCCAATCGAACCGTGATCATTCTTTTATATTTTGTGTATGGAAAATTATATCGCCTTAATCCTGACCAAGATTAATAAAAAACTGAATTTAGATTTATTATAATTTATTGGTCTGATTTCTCATAACTTGGTCAGAAATGTTGATTAAAGTCACTATTTTGGTTTCTTTTGCGCACAACAAAGCATTCTCATCATTTCATAGTAATTCTCACTGTCAAGGTCCAGAAAGTATTAAAGTCATCGTTAAAATGGTCCATGTGATCATAGTGGTTCAATTTAATTATTATGATGTCAATGAGGAGGCATCAAAGCTCTCGTGATTTAATTAAAAATATCTTAATTTGTGTTCCGAAGACACTGGGAGGTCTTGAAACGTGTAGAACAACATGTGGGTGAATTAGGGCTGCCCTGACTAGAGATTTTTGAAGTCGACTAGTAGTCGTTCATTTAGGCCATTAATAGATTATTCGCACGTTTATGATATTAATGTCAATATTTCAATATAAATGGGGACATCAGATGATGGGTTAAGTTTCAGGGGTGAGAACTGCTATTGGTCACAGAAGCACTTCGACTAGTCAAAGTCCGAATCTAAATCCTCTGTTCTGATTCTGCTAGACTAATCTGCAGCGTTCGACACCGTCAATGACCAGATACCGCTAGCAACCCTATCATCACTAGGAATCTCAGGTACTCCTCTCCTCTGGTTCAAATCATACCTCTCCGGCAGACCTTTCAGGGTGCCATGGAGCGGCTGGCTGTCCACTGCTAACCACATGATCACTGGGGTCCCTCAGGGATCAGAGCTGTGACCACTTCTTTTCTCAATCTACACAACATCCTTAGGACTCATCAAACAGGCACACGGCTTCTATCGCTGTTATGCTGATGACACCCAGATGTATATCTCATTTCACCCAGACGATACCACTGTAGCAGCTCGCATTACAGCCTGCCTAGAACACATCTCAGCTTGGATGAAAAACCATCACCTCCAGCTGAACCCTGCCAAGACAGAACTACCTGCAAGACGATCTCACCATCCAACTTGGCAACACCATAATCACTACTTGCAAAACAACCAGGAACCTCGGAGTTAGGGATGCACCGAATGTTCGGCCACCGAAAATGTTCGGCCGAAAATATTTAAAAAAACTAGTTCGGTGTTCGGCCGAATGTGTGAAATGGCCAAATAAATTTTACCGAACATGACTTGTGATACGATCAAGCAGCAACCAGCGCAGAGAGAGAGACAGAGAGAGAGAGAGAGAGAGAGAGAGAGAGGCGTGCGCTTTATTACTGCCGCAAACATTTTGGCAGTGGTGTGTGTGTGTGTGTGCGTGTGTGTGTGCGTGCATGTGTGTGGAGCATTTTAAAGTGTCAGAGAAAGACACAGCACGGGAATTGCCGCACGAAGTACATTTCCAAATGAAAGCGGCTTTACCGGTCGGTAACTTTACTTCAGACGGAAGCGGGCTGTCTGACAGTAGCCCCGCCGCTCGCAACATCCTTTGACATCATACCGTAGTCGCGTGCACACAGTTCCCTGTACTAAACAACTTGTCAAAGTATGTTCTGTGCACCTTCTGAGAGAACAGTGACAGTCAGCTTTTGTGGGCGGAGTTTGGAGGAGACGTGAACTGAAATGGTTGTCAGTCAGCATCAGTCAGAATTGCTTGCATTGGATGTTTTTTTTTCTCAAATCATTTTGCTATGTAGCCTATAATAATCCAACAGTTTTCGTTTATTCATATTTTTAGCTTACAGGCCTAATGTGGAATGACACTTTTTAATGAAGTGTTTTGTTGTAGGGGTACAGAGTAAATTACATTACATTCTTTTAGCAGTCAGTTATAGGCCTAATTAATATAGGCTATTCATGAAGGGAGAGGGCTCAATTTTTTGTTTGAATTTACTGTTTTGCTCAATTTTATATCAAGTTGTATTGTATTTTATTGAAAAGCAAGACAAATTATAAAAAGCACATTTTGGCTATTCAGTTTGTGCAATAGTGAAAAAAATAGCTTAATAAATAGAAGAAATGCAAAAAAACATGTTCGGTGTTCGGTATTATTCGGCCTTCGGTCAAGTGTTTCACATCATGTTCGGCTTTGGCTTCAGCCAAGAATTTTCGTTTCGGTGCATCCCTACTCGGAGTCATATTTGATGACCAGCTGTCCTTTAGTGATCACATTGCAAAGACAACGCAGTCATGCCGATATGCCTTATTTAACATTAGAAAGGTTAGACCCTATCTCACTCAGCATGCGGCACAACTCCTTGTCCAGGCCCTTGTAATCTCGAGGCTGGACTACTGCAATACTCTCCTTGCTGGTCTTCCTGCCAAAAAAAAACATTCCAGCTGGTTCAGAATGCACCTGCATGCCTCGGCTTCCAACAGCCCAAAATGGCTCATGTGACACCCCTTTTCATCTCTCTCCACTGGCTACAGGTTGAAGCCCGTATCAGATTCAAGTCACTAATGCTTGCTGGCTCTGCACCGGCATTCTTTCACACCCTCCTACACTACACCCCATCAAGAACCCTTGACCCAAGCGGCATCTTGTATTGCCTTCTCAAAAGGGCAGTAAATCGCTTTCCCGCTCATTCTCCTTCGCAACTTCTTGCTGGTGGAACAGTCTTCCAAATTCCGTCCGGTCAACCACATCTCTCACAACGTTCAAAAAACTACTTAAAACTTCTCTTGTAAAACTCTTCTGTAAATACTTGACAGGTAATTGTGAAAAAAGATTTACCCTCTCTCTCTCTCTTTCTCAATTAATATATCATCAGGAGGTGCAGGTAGGTCTGGGCGATATGGCAAAAAAGTATACTCGATAGTTTTTTTCTATATTGATCGATAACGATATTTATTTCGATATATATTTAATAAAAAAACTGTATTTAAAAGAATCTATTTTAAATACAGTTTGTTAACTAAAGTTAACCTTTAACCAGTTAAAATTCAATTAAATTAATGCACTGTTGCAACACAGAGGATATTAGGCCATAAACAACATGTACCAGTTCATTCAGTCTCATTTTGACTCCATTGACTCGTTAAGTAAAGGGAGTGTTCATTCAGTACATTCAACCAATGAAAGGGCTCCGTTACTGTGTACATTCGAACGCTATTGGCTCAGCACCTGCGCACATACATAACGCTGCAATAATGTCTTGCTCGAGTAGTGGGATTCATTCAATGCATTCAGTGAACCTTAAAGACATCTCACATAAACTGTAGTACATTTCTTTAATCATGCAAGCATCTTACATACAAGGTTCAATATTTTAATGTGCACACAAACTCACTTCATTACATCTCTAATCTGTACAGGGCAGCGCTGGTTTGTTTCATATGCACCAGCTCATGTTAGCAGGTATGTTAACGATGGATATAAAAACGTTTGTGCTTGAGTTTCGAAGTAACTCGCTTGCAATTGCGCCTCAAGTTTGTTTTGTTTAACCGGCGATTGCGAAAAAAAAAAAAGACACTTGATAAACCGCGTGATGACAACTCGAGGTTAGTTTCACCTTTGTTTCCGCTTCCAGTAATGTTTTCCTCCTCATGTCGAGTTTTCTTTGCCAAGTGCAGTATGAAATGGACTTTGTACTTTGACGCGCATGATAAAAGCTGCACGCTGACTGACTGTTGTTGCGTTTATTTCTGCGTTCTGTTAGACTGTAAGATTAATCCATATCGAGTCAAAATGCCAATAGCTTATCATCGTTTTTGAAATACATTCTATCGCGATTCGATATGATATCGTTTATCAGCACAGCCCTAGGTGCAGGGATTGTGTTTGTGTTGCCTGTGTCTGCTATGTGAACTTTTAAACACAGCACTTGTGTTGTATAAGTGACCAAAGCTCGCGATTTCAGATAAAGACTTTCTATACTGTTCTACTTTAGAAACAATGTCATCTACATCTTGGACATCTACTCTTATTTACCAAGGAGTTTTTGTCCCCGCCTGTATATGGGAGGAAAAGATTGAATCTTACGACCCTAGCCCCAACACGTCTTTTACAAATCACTCTGACACGCTACCACACAAATTGTGCCAAAATCAGAGTGAATTTGTGTAATCTGAGCGAGGTATATTTCAGTTTTTTTTAAATACTTTGTCTGATTTCAATATTTTACAAGACTGGCTTTTAAATTAGGGATCAATAATATATTATGTTTTGGGGTTCTAGACAGAAACTTAAATCCAAAACTTGTTCCTGTGTCGTTTCATGTAAAGATTTATACATAAATAAGTTAATACTATTAAATATCTTGGTATATGACTTTGATTGTAAACTTTCTTTTAAACCACATTTTAATGATGTATCACGTAAAGTCATTGTTGGAGTTAGTACTCTACATCTATCTCAAAAATGTTCACAGTTTCTGTATGAAAAAACATTTCTCTGTGAAAAACACTGCTTTTTTAGACAACAGGCTCACCACAAATGAGTATCCACTGCTGATAGCTTCCTCCTTTTTGCTTGCTTCTGCCTCATAAGGGCCAAAATGTGCTCCAACTGGAAGAATCTCACCCTGGTTAAACACCCCGAGTCCTGCATTGGGAATGTTGGATGTCCGAACCTCCAGTCCAGCAGGAAGGGTAAGTCTGGCCCGGTCTGCAGCCCCCACAGACACAAAGGTGTCAGGAATGAACAATGGAGCACCATGAACGTCACATTCACCGATGAAAAATGACTGACACTCTTCACAATCTGTATGAATATAAAACAAAGAAAAAGATTTGAAAGTGAAAGTTATAATGATATTGCTTATTTTTCGCCAGAGAAATATAAAAGTGCATAACAAAATGTTTCTGGTTTCCTGGGAAAGGAACGCAAAACTGTGTCATAGTGTTACATTCACTTCTTCCCCATATAGTGAACTCAAATGTCATTCGCTACAGTGAGGGAAATAAGTATTTGATCCCCTGCTGATTTTGTAAGTTTGCCTACTTACAAACAAATGAAGGGTCTATAATTTTTATGGTGGGTTTATTTTAACTGATAGACACAGAATATTTAAAAAAATCAGGGGAAAAAATGTTATATAAAGGTTATAAATTGATTTGCATTTCAGTCAGTGAAATAAGTATTTGATCCCCAAGCAAAACATAACTTTGTACTTTGTGGAGAAACCCTTGTTGGCAAGCACAGAGGTCAGACATTTCTGATAGTTGGTCACCAGGTTTGCACATGTGTCCGGATACATTTAGTCCACTCCTCTGTCAATCTTTAAGGTTTCTTGGCTGTCGCTCAGCAAATTGGAGTTTTAGCCTCCTTCACAGAGGTTCTATAGGACTAGGGTCTAGAGACTGGCTAGGACATTTAATGTGCTTCTCCTTAAGCCACTATTTGGTTGTCTTGGCAATATGTTTTGCGTCTTTGTCATGTTAAAGGCTCATCCATGACCCATCTTCAGTGACCTAGTTAAGGGGAGGAGGTTCTCGTCCAAGATTTTACGGTACATGGGCCCGTCCCTCAGCCCCTCAATGCGGTGAAGTCATCCTGTATACCTGTAGCAGAGAAAAAGCCCTAAAGCAGAATGTTTCCAACACTGTGCTTCTCTGTAGACATGATGTTCTTGGGCTCATAGTCAGCATTTCTCTCCCTCCAAACACAGGAGTCCATTTTGGTCTCACAGCAGTGCCAGCACTTTCGCCAAAGCCTTTTCTGAATCATTTTTATGTTCATTGTCAAACTTAAGACGAGCCAGGCGGGCCTTCTTGGGCAGGAGGACCTTGCGGGTGCTTCAGGATTTCAGTCTACTGTGGCATAGCGTGTTACCAATGTGTTACCAATGTTTTGCTTGCTAACTGTGTTCCCAACTGTCTTGAAATCATTAACAGGCTTCTTCCGTGTAGTTCTGGGCTGATCTTTAACATTTCTCATGATCATCTTTACCCCATTGGGGAAATATTGCAGGGAGCTCCAGAACAAGGGCATTTGATAGTTATTTTGTATATCTTCTATTTCCAAATAATCACACCAACAGTTGTCTCCTTCTCACCAAGCTTCTGTCTGTAGCCTATTCAAGGTTTGTGCAGGTCTCCAATCTTGTCGCTGACATCCTTTAAAACCTATTTGGTCTGGACCATGGTGTTGGAGAGGTTGAACTGGAAGATACAGATTCTGTTGGCAGGCATCTTTTATATACATAACAAGCTGATTTAGGAGTACTTTCTTAAAGTGACAGGACTAATCTGTGGTCCATATAGGCACATAACCAATCTGTGGAGCCAGAATTCTTGCTAGTTGGTAGGGGATCAAATACTTATTTCACTGACTGAAATGCAAATCAATTTATAACCTTTATATAACATTTTTTTCCCCTGATTTTTTTTAATATTCTGTGTCTATCAGTTAAAATAAACCCACCATAAAAATTATAGACCCTTCATTTGTTTGTAAGTAGGCAAACTTACAAAATCAGCAGGGGATCAAATACTTATTTCCCTCACTGTATATGAGGGAATAGTGAAGGAGTGAACGAGGGAGCGGTTTTAAACAAAGCATGGGTGTTTATTAGATCTGCGCTTGTGCGTGTAACGGAGGAATTCATTAGCATTAATACCATGATGCAGAATTGAGTTTCATCTAAAGGAAAAGACAATTGAGATTCCAAATTCTGGTTGAATGAAACATGTTCCAAAGACTATAAACAGATATCTGTAAACACACATTCTATATTAATGAGGTCATGCTTTGCTTTTGGCAACCTAAGTTTAAATATTTAGTTTTAGCACAGATTTAATTGTGACCCTGGATCACAAAACCAGTCTTAAGTAGCACGGGAACATTAGTTAAATCCAAAAATACAATGTACTGTATGGGTCAAAATTATAGACTTTTCTTTTATGCCAAAAAAACATTAGCATATTAAGTAAAGATTATGTTCCATTAAGATATTTTGTAAATTTCCTACTCTAGATACATAAAGACTTTATTTTTGTGAGTGTATGGCCTGCTGCAGCGCCTCTGATTAACAACTTTAATGGCGATTTTCTCAATATTTAATTTTTTTTGGCACCCTGAGATTCCAGAGTGTTAAATGGTTGTATCTCCGCCAGATATGGTCATATCCTACCAACCCATACATCAATAGAAAGCCTATTTATTCAGCTTTAAGATCTTTCAGATGTGTATACTGAAAAAAATGCCATAAATGACAACATGCCCGATTGGCCATGTACTGTAGATAACATGATGGTGATGTTTCATCCTTTTATTCATAATCTGGAATACTAAATATCTTAAAGGGGCGATGAATTTAGACATCAATTTTAACCCATGCTTTTGTTATATAAGAGGGAATCGTATTCAAGCAAACATCATGTAAGTGTCAGAACTGAAAACGCCCTTGTTACTGAAATTACAACTGTTATTGACACCAGGCCCAGCGAACGGCAGGTCCTGGAATGCACCTATCATTGATAGGTTGAACACCACCTCCACAGGAGAATATCAATGACTACTTCTCTAGACCCGCCCATTGGTTCGTGCATGGCAGTACTGTACAATTCCATGGTATCTAAGTATGTGCAATGGCAGAAGCATGTGCTTCATTGAATAATGGTTGAGATAAGTATCAATGACCTTATCTTGATAATTTGTTCGGGTGGATGCTGGGGTCTCATCTTTGGACTGCAACGTAAAATTGTTAAATAAATTGCACTTAGTGCGCGTCTATTAAGACGGTCGGCATGAATGCCAAGGTTCACATAGTCATAGGCATCAGTGTTAAGCCAGTTGGCTTGGTAGCCAAGGCTCACATACTGTAGTTATAAGCCACTAGTGTTACGCCCGTTGGCGAGGTAAGCCAAGGCACACATAGTCATAGGCCATTAGCGTTAAGCCGGTTGGCATTAAAGCCCAGGCACACATAGATAGTAATACATGCGGTTCACATAGTCCTTCAGGGCAGCAGCAGTACACATGTCTTGGCGATAGATCTGTTGGGGGTGTTCCTGTCCACGGCTTGAATTGATCATTTCTGTGTCTCCTGCTTTGATGGGGGTTTATTCATATGTTATATGTGCAGCAGCAGCATTCCTTATATGCACACAGCAGCATGTTGTGGATATATTGGCAGTAGCAAGTCTCCTTACTTGCTCCGCCGCAGCGGTGGCGTACCAGATCTATTCCGCCAAGACCAAATACATATACGTCATGCACACTACCATGCTAAACACTCTGAGAGTTGTCATACTCTAGACGGCGCAGTCTTAAAGTCTAAACATATCCGAAATAATAACTACTACACGTTGAAGGGATTGGTTCCCTCAGTATCAGCAGCCAATGAGCTTGCTGCTCTACGTTTAAATCTCGGCTAGTGATTGTTGCAGCAGTGCATTGCGTTTCAGAACCCTCCTCCTTCCCTAGTTCCACAGGTATAGATCCGCTACAAGGACCATGTAAGCTGTGGTTTATTCATATGTTATATGTGCAGCAGCAGCATTCCTTATATGCACACAGTAGCATGTTGTGGATATACTGGCAGTAGCAATTCTCCTTACTTGCTCTGCCGCAGCAGCAGCAGCGTAGCAGATCTATTCCGCCAAGACCAAATACATATACAGGTGCTGGTCATATAATTAGAATATCATCAAAAAGTTGATTTATTTCACTAATTCCATTCAAAAAGTGAAACTTGTATATTATATTCATTCATTACACACAGACTGATATATTTCAAATGTTTACTTCTTTATATAATATTTAATTATATAATATACAAGTTTCACTTTTTGAATGGAATTAGTGAAATAAATTAACTTTTTATGATATTCTAATTATATGACCAGCACCTGTATGTCATGCACACTACCATGCTATACACTCCATGAGTTGTCATGACAGAATTATAAGTCACACGAGGTCCCCAGATAATACTAATCCTGTGCGAATAGGGCAAATGTGTAACCTAACATTACGTCTCTAACCAAATTCACAGAAGGCTCCAACTAAGTTTACTAAGTAAACTGCTATCCAATCATAGCAGTGGGCGTTTACTTCCAAGTCTTCATGGCGGAACGCCCATTCAAACCGATCGTTTGACAAGCCGACCTTAAAACCCGGGTAAAAAAATAGCCTATTACTTATTGATTTTGATGTTTTTGAATGTAAATACCATGCAAACGTCATAAGTAGACCTCATACAACAGTATAAAACAATAAACAAGCCCAGTTCATGACACCTTTAAGGACAGCAGCTCTGCCGTGAGGACAATGGTGACGCATAATACAATAGGGGTGTTGGGAAAAATTGATTCACCTAACTATCACAATTCTTTTTAAAACGATTTAAAAATCGATTGGTTTATCTCAGAATTGATTTTTTTTATTTTACTTTTCCTAAGAGGTGGTGGAGTTACCACTTTTATTCCAACAGAGGGTGTAAAGCATATGTTTGTATCTGTATTGGATGACGTCATATCCATTTTAAGATGGTGCGAGGCAGGGCTGTGACGGTGGCCGTGACAACCGCACCACCGCGGTGGTAAAGTGCCATGACGGTGGCGAACTGCCACCGGCGGTAGTGCACGTCACTCTGACAAATATAGGTGTAATAAATATGAGAGTTGCGATAACGATTGCTAGTTGTAGCCTTTCAGTTGTGGATGGTTTTATTTAAAAGATTTTACATTAACAGAAATTATTGGCATACGTTCCTGTTGTTGCGTTCGAGGTTTTGCAATGGATCTTGTTGTGAAATGAACAGATATGTAAAATCAAAACTGGCTATGACCCGCTTGCTTAGTGTCGGAGCGCGCGCAGGTTTTGCCGCGGTTGCGGAGAGACATCTATTCATTTGCGCTCCTGTGCACATCTTCTGAACGCGCATTTAGTGCAGCTGTACACATTTTAATCTGGACAATGTCAACAAGTAAGTTTCACATCAACGAGTCTGAAAAAGTAAAGTTTTTATGGCAATCTGAATAGGAAAGCCAATGTAGGTTTAAACAGTTTGTTTCAAATGGAATTGTTAAGGACTGTAAGGGTTAATACGCCACTGACTGAAGTTACTGCAACAAGAGCTTTTTTATTTAGTATTTAGCTTTCTTATATCATTTAAGTTTTCATTATTTACTGATGTTTATTTAAATGTTTTATATGCTGTAGTGTGCCATTTCACTGATGGATTTGCGCGTTAAACATTGACGGATGTTTCATCCTCATTTATTTCAGATATCATATTTAAATTTCAAGTATTTAACAATTTCAAGTATTTAAATAAGGTCTATATTTCTCTTCCACTCGTCATGTGGTTGCTACACGCAAATATAATAATATAAATATTATTTATATAAATAATATATATTTCTCAACCACCGCACCAACACGGCAGATTTGTCTATTACCACCGCGGTGGTAAAAAACTGCCACCATCACAGCCCTAGCGCGAGGGTGCAAAAATCATGGCCGAGTCAGCGGATCAAAGCTCGAAAATTAATTTGGCACCTTCACGTTTCAAATCCCAAGTGTGGAAACACTTTGGATTTTAGACTTTACCGGGAAAAGCAGCGCTAGACATGACTAAAACGGTATGCAAACTCTGCCATACACTGAGTTCAGGGTTTTGGTCCTTGAAAGTTTCATGGCTCAAGCAAGGTACTTTAAAATATACACCGTACGTGTATGTGTATGCTCCTGAAATAAAAGTTCAGAAAGATATGATGCATTGTTTTTGTTAATATGACTCATAATATACAGTCTCTTCAATGGTATGATCAACTATTTTCCTAGTCTTTAATAAGCAAACAAAAATCACAATAAATTGTAATATCGACTCTCAATAGTTATATAATCGCAATATATATTGAATGGGCACACAAGTATCGGGATAGTATTGAATCGGCAAATTAGTATATCGTTACACCCCTATAATACAACAAACAAAAGATTTGTAATATTTGTCTCACAGAGAAAGTCTTGTTTATGCTCGTCCTCCTCCATGTTGGCGACACGTGGTGCAGATTGTAGCTGTTCACCTGCGCTGACTGTATCTTCACTCGCCCTCTTTCTGCTGCTCCTTTAACACACAAAAGACAAAGTCATGAGTACAAGGCCAAGTTTACTAAAGTCCATCACATGGGTAAAGCGTCATTCACACACACAGTAACTGAATTTTAAACTTCTGAATAAAAAGGCTCCGTGAACTGTTGGATGGACACAGTACACTATGTTTTGAGCATATCGTCGCTGTCGGGCGGAAACCTCCAAACTGTCCAAATTTGGTCAATTTCATATTTTTTCACAAATCGATGCTATTGGTCAGTCCCCATGTGGGTCTGTTATTTTTACAAATTATTAACCAATCTAAAGTGTTGAAAATAGCTTGAGAGCAAATCTCTTAACTCCATTGGACACTTCAACTGTCTGAGAAGTCTCGTTACTCCACCTCTTCTTCACTCCACGGGAGCTTCTCGGCATTACGTCTCCTGATTGAAAGTTTTTTAGACAATAACGAGTTAATGTGCATAATAATAACCTTTTGTGCCGCTCTTTAAAATATATTCTGAGATTTTGTAATAAGCATGAAAGTAAAGACATGTAGGGGTGTGATGATATCCGAACCGAACGATCCGCCTCGACACCCTCCCTCTACTGCGCATGAGGTGCACGCTTTTTCCCGGCGCTGGAATTAGAGCATTCACTTTGCCAGCTGAAGCAGCAGTGAAGCAACCGTTGATCATGCTCAACAATAATGTGATGACAGTGCATTGTGAATGGCCAAAAAAATGGCACATGGATTGACACAAAAAGTAACAAATTCTCATTGAAAGCATCAAAGTGATGTCTGATGTGCTTTAAACAGTCACATGACTTTCCAAAAATACACTGTTGTATGTATGGGAGAGGGTGAGTGAATACTTATTTCTCATCATAAACTTCAGAGAAACAAATAAAACTACATTTAGACATGTTATATGCTTATATTGCATATGTGTGAGGGGGAGATGATCTCATCATGCTGTCAATCACTCTTTCCTACACCAAGTGAACCCTTGACCGTCTTTAATTGCATCCTTCAAAGCATGAGATAAAGCGCAATGTCTTTTTATTTAGAACTTGCACTACATGGACCAGAAAGAGCGCATACGCAAGAGCGCAATACGTGATTGTTACTTAACTGTAACGTAATCTGACGACAAAACTTTCATTGTGTCAACGTAACTTAAGCGAAATTCCTGGTTTCATGCCTTGATCTTCCAGTCATGGTCACGTCGTGACAACATAATGGATTACAAATTTTGTGTTGTAATCAGTAAATATTCTTTGGGCGGACATGCAGAACAACTAATTTAACTTGTCTTTATTTGCCCAAAACTATTTTAGAGACTTTAAATAACATGTAATGAGTTGGAATACTTTTCATTTATATAGATAACACCAAATATTGACAGCAACATATCAAATCGCATTCAAAACAGTATACAAACATGTTTAAAAACATTCAAATGAACAACAAAGTGTTAGTTCAGATACTTAACATTAACAGTTATTTAAAACATAGCATTGAGCATTATTCACGACGGATAAATAATTACAGAAGCATAAATATAACACTTCAAATATAACATCGTCATGCAATGCTCAATATGGCCGCTCAAGCGAAGGAAGTACCGCCTTCCAGTAAAACGAGCCAAATTTAGGCTTGTTAGGCTTCTCATTTCTCTTTGGAAGACATTCATTTAAGTGTATAATATACTGACAAAATACAGCTCTTATTAGTTTTTAACAGTGTTAAACTACTATTTAATCAAATGTAAAGAAAGAAAAAGTTGTTGTGTGATATATCCCTAAGACAAAATCAAAATGATGTGTCATGTGACTGAGCAGCGCGTATAGGGAGAGCATTTCCAACTTGCATCATGCTGCCTGCCAAAGTGCAACAATAACAATTCCCANTCGTTTATCAGCACAGCCCTAGGTGCAGGGATTGTGTTTGTGTTGCCTGTGTCTGCTATGTGAACTTTTAAACACAGCACTTGTGTTGTATAAGTGACCAAAGCTCGCGATTTCAGATAAAGACTTTCTATACTGTTCTACTTTAGAAACAATGTCATCTACATCTTGGACATCTACTCTTATTTACCAAGGAGTTTTTGTCCCCGCCTGTATATGGGAGGAAAAGATTGAATCTTACGACCCTAGCCCCAACACGTCTTTTACAAATCACTCTGACACGCTACCACACAAATTGTGCCAAAATCAGAGTGAATTTGTGTAATCTGAGCGAGGTATATTTCAGTTTTTTTTAAATACTTTGTCTGATTTCAATATTTTACAAGACTGGCTTTTAAATTAGGGATCAATAATATATTATGTTTTGGGGTTCTAGACAGAAACTTAAATCCAAAACTTGTTCCTGTGTCGTTTCATGTAAAGATTTATACATAAATAAGTTAATACTATTAAATATCTTGGTATATGACTTTGATTGTAAACTTTCTTTTAAACCACATTTTAATGATGTATCACGTAAAGTCATTGTTGGAGTTAGTACTCTACATCTATCTCAAAAATGTTCACAGTTTCTGTATGAAAAAACATTTCTCTGTGAAAAACACTGCTTTTTTAGACAACAGGCTCACCACAAATGAGTATCCACTGCTGATAGCTTCCTCCTTTTTGCTTGCTTCTGCCTCATAAGGGCCAAAATGTGCTCCAACTGGAAGAATCTCACCCTGGTTAAACACCCCGAGTCCTGCATTGGGAATGTTGGATGTCCGAACCTCCAGTCCAGCAGGAAGGGTAAGTCTGGCCCGGTCTGCAGCCCCCACAGACACAACGGTGTCAGGAATGAACAATGGAGCACCATGAACGTCACATTCACCGATGAAAAATGACTGACACTCTTCACAATCTGTATGAATATAAAACAAAGAAAAAGATTTGAAAGTGAAAGTTATAATGATATTGCTTATTTTTCGCCAGAGAAATATAAAAGTGCATAACAAAATGTTTCTGGTTTCCTGGGAAAGGAACGCAAAACTGTGTCATAGTGTTACATTCACTTCTTCCCCATATAGTGAACTCAAATGTCATTCGCTATATAGGGAATAGTGAAGGAGTGAACGAGGGAGCGGTTTTAAACAAAGCATGGGTGTTTATTAGATCTGCGCTTGTGCGTGTAACGGAGGAATTCATTAGCATTAATACCATGATGCAGAATTGAGTTTCATCTAAAGGAAAAGACAATTGAGATTCCAAATTCTGGTTGAATGAAACATGTTCCAAAGACTATAAACAGATATCTGTAAACACACATTCTATATTAATGAGGTCATGCTATGCTTTTGGCAACCTAAGTTTAAATATTTAGTTTTAGCACAGATTTAATTGTGACCCTGGATCACAAAACCAGTCTTAAGTAGCACGGGAACATTAGTAAAATCCAAAAATACAATGTACTGTATGGGTCAAAATTATAGACTTTTCTTTTATGCCAAAAAAACATTAGCATATTAAGTAAAGATTATGTTCCATTAAGATATTTTGTAAATTTCCTACTCTAGATACATAAAGACTTTATTTTTGTGAGTGAATGGCCTGCTGCAGCGCCTCTGATTAACAACTTTAATGGCGATTTTCTCAATATTTAATTTTTTTTGGCACCCTGAGATTCCAGAGTGTTAAAAGGTTGTATCTCCGCCAGATATGGTCATATCCTACCAACCCATACATCAATAGAAAGCCTATTTATTCAGCTTTAAGATCTTTCAGATGTGTATACTGAAAAAAATGCCATAAATGACAACATGCCCGATTGGCCATGTACTGTAGATAACATGATGGTGATGTTTCATCCTTTTATTCATAATCTGGAATACTAAATATCTTAAAGGGGCGATGAATTTAGACATCAATTTTAACCCATGCTTTTGTTATATAAGAGGGAATCGTATTCAAGCAAACATCATGTAAGTGTCAGAACTGAAAACGCCCTTGTTACTGAAATTACAACTGTTATTGACACCAGGCCCAGCGAACGGCAGGTCCTGGAATGCACCTATCATTGATAGGTTGAACACCACCTCCACAGGAGAATATCAATGACTACTTCTCTAGACCCGCCCATTGGTTCGTGCATGGCAGTACTGTACAATTCCATGGTATCTAAGTATGTGCAATGGCAGAAGCATGTGCTTCATTGAATAATGGTTGAGATAAGTATCAATGACCTTATCTTGATAATTTGTTCGGGTGGATGCTGGGGTCTCATCTTTGGACTGCAACGTAAAATTGTTAAATAAATTGCACTTAGTGCGCGTCTATTAAGACGGTCGGCATGAATGCCAAGGTTCACATAGTCATAGGCATCAGTGTTAAGCCAGTTGGCTTGGTAGCCAAGGCTCACATACTGTAGTTATAAGCCACTAGTGTTACGCCCGTTGGCGAGGTAAGCCAAGGCACACATAGTCATAGGCCATTAGCGTTAAGCCGGTTGGCATTAAAGCCCAGGCACACATAGATAGTAATACATGCGGTTCACATAGTCCTTCAGGGCAGCAGCAGTACACATGTCTTGGCGATAGATCTGTTGGGGGTGTTCCTGTCCACGGCTTGAATTGATCATTTCTGTGTCTCCTGCTTTGATGGGGGTTTATTCATATGTTATACAGTATGTGCAGCAGCAGCATTCCTTATATGCACACAGCAGCATGTTGTGGATATATTGGCAGTAGCAAGTCTCCTTACTTGCTCCGCCGCAGCGGCGGTGTACCAGATCTATTCCGCCAAGACCAAATACATATACGTCATGCACACTACCATGCTAAACACTCAGAGAGTTGTCATACTCTAGACGGCGCAGTCTTAAAGTCTAAACATATCCGAAATAATAACTACTACACGATGAAGGGATTGGTTCCCTCAGTATCAGCAGCCAATGAGCTTGCTGCTCTACGTTTAAATCTCGGCTAGTGATTGTTGCAGCAGTGCATTGCGTTTCAGAACCCTCCTCCTTCCCTAGTTCCACAGGTATAGATCCGCTACAAGGACCATGTAAGCTGTGGTTTATTCATATGTTATATGTGCAGCAGCAGCATTCCTTATATGCACACAGTAGCATGTTGTGGATATACTGGCAGTAGCAATTCTCCTTACTTGCTCTGCCGCAGCAGCAGCAGCGTAGCAGATCTATTCCGCCAAGACCAAATACATATACAGGTGCTGGTCATATAATTAGAATATCATCAAAAAGTTGATTTATTTCACTAATTCCATTCAAAAAGTGAAACTTGTATATTATATTCATTCATTACACACAGACTGATATATTTCAAATGTTTACTTCTTTATATAATATTTAATTATATAATATACAAGTTTCACTTTTTGAATGGAATTAGTGAAATAAATTAACTTTTTATGATATTCTAATTATATGACCAGCACCTGTATGTCATGCACACTACCATGCTATACACTCCATGAGTTGTCATGACAGAATTATAAGTCACACGAGGTCCCCAGATAATACTAATCCTGTGCGAATAGGGCAAATGTGTAACCTAACATTACGTCTCTAACCAAATTCACAGAAGGCTCCAACTAAGTTTACTAAGTAAACTGCTATCCAATCATAGCAGTGGGCGTTTACTTCCAAGTCTTCATGGCGGAACGCCCATTCAAACCGATCGTTTGACAAGCCGACCTTAAAACCCGGGTAAAAAAATAGCCTATTACTTATTGATTTTGATGTTTTTGAATGTAAAAACCAAGCAAACGTCATAAGTAGACCTCATACAACAGTATAAAACAATAAACAAGCCCAGTTCATGACACCTTTAAGGACAGCAGCTCTGCCGTGAGGACAATGGTGACGCATAATACAATAGGGGTGTTGGGAAAAATTGATTCACCTAACTATCACAATTCTTTTTAAAACGATTTAAAAATCGATTGGTTTATCTCAGAATTGATTTTTTTTATTTTACTTTTCCTAAGAGGTGGTGGAGTTACCACTTTTATTCCAACAGAGGGTGTAAAGCATATGTTTGTATCTGTATTGGATGACGTCATATCCATTTTAAGATGGTGCGAGGCAGGGCTGTGACGGTGGCCGTGACAACCGCACCACCGCGGTGGTAAAGTGCCATGACGGTGGCGAACTGCCACCGGCGGTAGTGCACGTCACTCTGACAAATATAGGTGTAATAAATATGAGAGTTGCGATAACGATTGCTAGTTGTAGCCTTTCAGTTGTGGATGGTTTTATTTAAAAGATTTTACATTAACAGAAATTATTGGCATACGTTCCTGTTGATGCGTTCGAGGTTTTGCAATGGATCTTGTTGTGAAATGAACAGATATGTAAAATCAAAACTGGCTATGACCCGCTTGCTTAGTGTCGGAGCGCGCGCAGGTTTTGCCGCGGTTGCGGAGAGACATCTATTCATTTGCGCTCCTGTGCACATCTTCTGAACGCGCATTTAGTGCAGCTGTACACATTTTAATCTGGACAATGTCAACAAGTAAGTTTCACATCAACGAGTCTGAAAAAGTAAAGTTTTTATGGCAATCTGAATAGGAAAGCCAATGTAGGTTTAAACAGTTTGTTTCAAATGGAATTGTTAAGGACTGTAAGGGTTAATACGCCACTGACTGAAGTTACTGCAACAAGAGCTTTTTTATTTAGTATTTAGCTTTCTTATATCAATTAAGTTTTCATTATTTACTGATGTTTATTTAAATGTTTTATATGCTGTAGTGTGCCATTTCACTGATGGATTTGCGCGTTAAACATTGACGGATGTTTCATCCTCATTTATTTCAGATATCATATTTAAATTTCAAGTATTTAACAATTTCAAGTATTTAAATAAGGTCTATATTTCTCTTCCACTCGTCATGTGGTTGCTACACGCAAATATAATAATATAAATATTATTTATATAAATAATATATATTTCTCAACCACCGCACCAACACGGCAGATTTGTCTATTACCACCGCGGTGGTAAAAAACTGCCACCATCACAGCCCTAGCGCGAGGGTGCAAAAATCATGGCCGAGTCAGCGGATCAAAGCTCGAAAATTAATTAGGCACCTTCACGTTTCAAATCCCAAGTGTGGAAACACTTTGGATTTTAGACTTTACCGGGAAAAGCAGCGCTAGACATGACTAAAACGGTATGCAAACTCTGCCATACACTGAGTTCAGGGTTTTGGTCCTTGAAAGTTTCATGGCTCAAGCAAGGTACTTTAAAATATACACCGTACGTGTATGTGTATGCTCCTGAAATAAAAGTTCAGAAAGATATGATGCATTGTTTTTGTTAATATGACTCATAATATACAGTCTCTTCAATGGTATGATCAACTATTTTCCTAGTCTTTAATAAGCAAACAAAAATCACAATAAATTGTAATATCGACTCACAATAGTTATATAATCGCAATATATATTGAATGGGCACACAAGTATCGGGATAGTATTGAATCGGCAAATTAGTATATCGTTACACCCCTATAATACAACAAACAAAAGATTTGTAATATTTGTCTCACAGAGAAAGTCTTGTTTATGCTCGTCCTCCTCCATGATGGCGACACGTGGTGCAGATTGTAGCTGTTCACCTGCGCTGACTGTATCTTCACTCGCCCTCTTTCTGCTGCTCCTTTAACACACAAAAGACAAAGTCATGAGTACAAGGCCAAGTTTACTAAAGTCCATCACATGGGTAAAGCGTCATTCACACACACAGTAACTGAATTTTAAACTTCTGAATAAAAAGGCTCCGTGAACTGTTGGATGGACACAGTACACTATGTTTTGAGCATATCGTCGCTGTCGGGCGGAAACCTCCAAACTGTCCAAATTTGGTCAATTTCATATTTTTTCACAAATCGATGCTATTGGTCAGTCCCCATGTGGGTCTGTTATTTTTACAAATTATTAACCAATCTAAAGTGTTGAAAATAGCTTGAGAGCAAATCTCTTAACTCCATTGGACACTTCAACTGTCTGAGAAGTCTCGTAACTCCACCTCTTCTACACTCCACGGGAGCTTCTCGGCATTACGACTCCTGATTGAAAGTTTTTTAGACAATAACGAGTTAATGTGCATAATAATAACCTTTTGTGCCGCTCTTTAAAATATATTCTGAGATTTTGTAATAAGCATGAAAGTAAAGACATGTAGGGGTGTGATGATATCCGAACCGAACGATCCGCCTCGACACCCTCCCTCTACTGCGCATGAGGTGCACGCTTTTTCCCGGCGCTGGAATTAGAGCATTCACTTTGCCAGCTGAAGCAGCAGTGAAGCAACCGTTGATCATGCTCAACAATAATGTGATGACAGTGCATTGTGAATGGCCAAAAAAATGGCACATGGATTGACACAAAAAGTAACAAATTCTCATTGAAAGCATCAAAGTGATGTCTGATGTGCTTTAAACAGTCACATGACTTTCCAAAAATACACTGTTGTATGTATGGGAGAGGGTGAGTGAATACTAATTTCTCATCATAAACTTCAGAGAAACAAATAAAACTACATTTAGACATGTTATATGCTTATATTGCATATGTGTGAGGGGGAGATGATCTCATCATGCTGTCAATCACTCTTTCCTACACCAAGTGAACCCTTGACCGTCTTTAATTGCATCCTTCAAAGCATGAGATAAAGCGCAATGTCTTTTTATTTAGAACTTGCACTACATGGACCAGAAAGAGCGCATACGCAAGAGCGCAATACGTGATTGTTACTTAACTGTAACGTAATCTGACGACAAAACTTTCATTGTGTCAACGTAACTTAAGCGAAATTCCTGGTTTCATGCCTTGATCTTCCAGTCATGGTCACGTCGTGACAACATAATGGATTACAAATTTTGTGTTGTAATCAGTAAATATTCTTTGGGCGGACATGCAGAACAACTAATTTAACTTGTCTTTATTTGCCCAAAACTATTTTAGAGACTTTAAATAACATGTAATGAGTTGGAATACTTTTCATTTATATAGATAACACCAAATATTGACAGCAACATATCAAATCGCATTCAAAACAGTATACAAACATGTTTAAAAACATTCAAATGAACAACAAAGTGTTAGTTCAGATACTTAACATTAACAGTTATTTAAAACATAGCATTGAGCATTATTCACGACGGATAAATAATTACAGAAGCATAAATATAACACTTCAAATATAACATCGTCATGCAATGCTCAATATGGCCGCTCAAGCGAAGGAAGTACCGCCTTCCAGTAAAACGAGCCAAATTTAGGCTTGTTAGGCTTCTCATTTCTCTTTGGAAGACATTCATTTAAGTGTATAATATACTGACAAAATACAGCTCTTATTAGTTTTTAACAGTGTTAAACTACTATTTAATCAAATGTAAAGAAAGAAAAAGTTGTTGTGTGATATATCCCTAAGACAAAATCAAAATGATGTGTCATGTGACTGAGCAGCGCGTATAGGGAGAGCATTTCCAACTTGCATCATGCTGCCTGCCAAAGTGCAACAATAACAATTCCCAATACATTATTTTAACGTCAAATACATTAATGAGGAAAGCCTCTACATGAAGCTCATCAATATTCTCATTTTACTGACAATGTAGATTGTATAACTTGTATTTGTTTTTTTCTGCACACAGCTACCCAGCTAACACATGACGTACCGGTTACGTAATGTATTGGTAAATTTATGACTTACCAGCCGGCAATGTAGCTGGCACATCCCAGGCACGAAATTTCATTACCATTAAATAGGGTTGGGAATCGACAATCAATTCCAATTTGGAATCGGAATCGAAAGGCTAGGAATCAGATCGGAAACAAAAGGAAATGGAAACTTCAGATTACAATGTGAATTCCCCTTAACAATTCCTGTGTGATTATTTTCAGAAAAGTACATGCGTTGCGTGATCTGCTGATATCTCAATAAAAGCCCTTATGAAAATTAACAATATTTTACTAGTAAGTAGGGCTGTGCAATTAATCGAAAATTAATTGTAATCGTCAATTTTGGCTTCAACAATTACAAAAACAAAATAATCGAGGTAAAACGATTACGACACTGCTCGGTTCTGGTTGAAAATCCCCCGCAGCTGGGAAACTTCGTGACTGTGAGACGGTGTAGTCACAGGACAAAACATCACTCAACCGTTCCAATTACAGTCTCGAACAGGTTTGACCCGCTCAGTGACGCACCGACTGAGAAACCTGCTGAAAGTGCCCTAATTATCGGTGATTCTATTGTTCGGAACATTAACATAGAGGCACCGGCCACCATAGTCAAATGTTTACCGGGAGCCAGGGCACCTGACATCAAGTCAAATTTAAATGTGCTGGCTAAGGCTAATCGTAAATTCAGTAAGATTGTTATTCACGTCGGCACAAATGATGTTCGACTCCGTCAATCGGAGATCACAAAAGATAACATTAAAGAGGTGTGTGAGCTCGCAAGCACGATGTCAGACACTGTAATATTCTCTGGCCCCCTCACTGCTTATCGTGGTGATGAGATTTATATCAGATTATCATCACTAAATGGCTGGTTGTCTGAGTGGTGCGCCTGCAGAATGATATAGTTTTTATAAATAACTGGAAGAGTTTTGAGGGCAGACCTGACCTGTTGAAACGAGATGGTCTCCATCCCTCCTGGGCTGGGGCTTCCATCCTGTCTAGAATTATGGCAGAAAGTCTTAATTATGCTAAAGTTTGACTCGCTGGGGCCCAGGTCAGGGAGCAGATAGAATGGCTTAACCAACTGTCTGCTTGCCGTCTCACATCGCAGAATACATAAAATGTACAACATGTAATAATCCCTTCTCCCGAACATCATAAAATAGAGACTGTGTCTGTCCCCCGGATTAGCAAACAAAATAATGCGTAAACCTCTTGAAAGTAATTTAATAAACATTAAACAAATTAAACATGAACAAAATACAGATAATCAACTGTTACGACTCAGATTGCTAAATTTCTCTCTAATAAAGCACTTTTTGTTAACTATATGATAACAGATCATAAAATAGACATGCTCTGTTTGACAGAAACATGGATAAAACCAGATGATTATATTACTTTAAATGAATCTGTCCCCCAAGTTTATTAATATAAATATGAGCCTCGTCTAAAAGGCAGAGGGGGAGGTTTCGCAGCACCTTACAATAACTCTATTAGCATTTCCCAGAAGTCTAACTCTAAATGCAATTCTTTTGAAGTCATGGTACTTCATGTTTCAACACCTAATACTAAGGATAAAACATTTTAAAAATGTATTCTGGCTATTGTATATAGGCCACCAGGTCACCACACAGATTTTATTAAAGAATTTGGTGGGTTCTTATCAGAACTAGCACTGGCCACAGATAGAGTCCTTGTCGTTGGTGACTTTAACATCCATGTAGATAATGATACAGATGCCTTAGGAATGGCTTTCAAAGACACTTTCAACTCCATGGGCGTTAGTCAACATGTGTCAGGACCCACTCACCTTCGTAATCATACTTTAGATTTAATACCGTTTTACGGTGCAAATGTGGACGACGTTAAAATCCTTCAGCAGAGTGAAGACATTTCGGATCATTATCTGGTATTATGTTTGCTTCACTGGCCTACGGCTGCAAATAAAACTCATTGTTACAAATATGGTAGAACAATAACTTCAACTACGAAAGATGCGTTTCTCGATAATCTGCCAGAATTGTCTCAAATCGCTAGCATGAGAAATAACGTTGAAGATCTTGACACTACCACTGAAAATTTTAATTCCACCTTCTCGGAAATTCTCCACCTTCTCGGACACAGTTGCTCCTCTACGTTTAAAGAAGATTAAAAATGGTAATGAACACACCCAGGCTCTAAAGAAAGTGGCCTGAAAAATGGCACGCAACTTTAAGAAAACTAAATTAGAGGTATTTTGTACATCGTGGAAGGATAGTATTTGAAAATACAAGAAATCCCTAAAAACTTCTCGATCCGCTTACTTTTCATCACTAATAGAAGAAAACGTCTTGGTTACGGATGTAAGCTCAGTTCCCTGATGGAGGGAACGAGACGTTGTGTTGAGCCGACAGATGGGGTTCGTCCTTGAGAACCAATCGCTTCCGACTACTTAGAAAAGGCCAATGAAATTGGCGAATGAAATTTGCATGCTGGACTCCGCCCCCGGGTATCCGGGTATAAAAGGGAGATGGCGAGCCTGAGACCTCTCACGACTGCTGCAGTGGGCAGCACGTGTTGTGGCAAGAAGGACACAACGTCTCGTTCCCTCCATCAGGGAACTGAGGTTACATCCATAACCAAGACGTTCCCTTTCTGTCGGTCTCTCGACGTTGTATCGAGCCGACAGATAGGGTTCCTATCGAAAACGCCACAACACTGTGCCCTGTCACAATCTCTAGTGAAGCGACAATGACTGGCCTGGGCGTGTCAGCCGTGAGCGCTACTGCGAAATTGTAACCCACCAGTAGGTAGGTAGGGGGTCCCAGAGCTTTTCTTGAAAAGTGGGAAGGCCCTTGCCTTCGGCCTCACAGGCGGCGGCCTTGTTTCTCTAACAGCGAGAAGCCGCCCGGTACCGTAAGGCCACTGGGTAAGCGCTACTTCCTCAAATGGGGGATGCGCTACAGAGACCACTTCCTACCGTAGGGAGGAGTTTAGTGGAGATACCAACATGGTCTCACCGTTAGGGGAGAACTCATGGGAGGAAAGTGCGGACTGAAGGAGTTAACCGCAAGGTGGAGGTCCACCTACAGAAGGTCATGGGTTACCAAGGTGGGAACCAATCATGAGGATACATCAGATGGAACCGCCCTGCTGGGGGGTTACAAAGTCCGGTAGCACTTGGTCCGGTTAGAGCCATGTTGTGGATAACTCAGTTGTACCGCCGATCTTGCCTGATGCCTGCAAGACTCGAGCTGATACAATTTTTACGCAGAGGCTGTAAGACCTCGCGAAGGTGATGGGTGTAGCCCAACCCGCAGCTCTGCAGATGTCTGCCAGAGAGGCGCCTCGAGCCAGTGCCCACGAGGAGGCTATACTTTGTGTGGAGAGAGCTCTCACTCAGTGGGCGTGGGCGAACTTCGGACAGGTACGCCGTAGTGACGGTGTCCATGATCCAGTGCGCCAATCTCTGTTTGAGACAGCCCTCCCTGATGATCTCCAAAACAGACAAAGAGCTGCTCAGAGCTCCCGCGGCTCTGCGTGCGGTCCAAGCAGAGGCGTAATGCGCGAACTGGACACAACACGGATGGGGTTGGGTCTTCCTCACCGGTGGGGAGCGCCTGTAAGTTCACCACCTGGTGTCTAGGGGGAGTGGTGGGAACTTTGGGCACGTAGCCGGGACAGGGTCTCAAGATAGCGTGAGAATCACCGGGCCCGAGTTCTAGGCAATCTGTAGACACAGAGAATGCTTGTAGGTCCGCTACCCTCTTGAGCGCCATCCGGAGAGCCGTCTTCATCGTGAGGTGAGAAAGAGCGGCATCTCCGAGGGGCTACAGGACCGCATCAAGGTCGCAAGAGGGTACGGAGTGCAGGTGAGGCGGTAGCCTTCCCGCGCCCCTTAGGAACCAAATGATCAGGTTGTGCAGTCCTAGAGACTTACCAGCAACTGTGTTGTGATGAGCGGCAATAGCGGCTACATACACGTTCAGTGTGGAAGGGGAGAGGTTACTCTCGAGTCTCTGGAAGGACAGCACGTTACCGATCGAGCAACTCCGTGGGTCTTCTCTTCGAGAAGAGCACCAGGATGAGAAGAGGCATCACTTACAGGTGTATAGCCGCCTAGTGGCCAGGGCCCTAGCCTGAGTGCTGGTCTTAACCGCCGCAGGGGGTAGGCCACTCAGGATCTCCTCGTCCCGTCCAGGGGCCAGACATGAAGTTTCCAGAGGTCTGGCCTGGGATGCCATAACGTGCCCTTCCCCTGGGAAAGCAGGTCCTTCGTCAGGGGAATCGGCCAGGGGGGAGCTGTCGTCAAGAGCATTAGCTCCGAGAACCAAGTCCGGTTTGGCCAGTATGGGCCACCTGCAGACTCCACAGGAGGAAGCATCGGGCGAGTCGTGTTAGCTGCCGTGAACGAACGCCACCCTGGCGTTGACATACGCTATTGGCAGTTGTGCTGTCTGACCGGACCAGCATGTTCTTGTCCTGCACGAGAGGTTGTAGCCCCTTCAGTGCAAGTAGCACATCCAACAACTCTAGGCAGTTGATATGCCTGCGCAGGCGGGGGCCCATCCATCGCCCCGACATTGCGTGCCCATTGCACACGGCACCCCAACCCTGCAGAGAGGCGTATGTCGTTACCACGAAGCGCCTCGTGACCTGTCCGAGAGGGACCCCCGTCCGTAGAAAGGTCATTGAAGACCAAGGGGTTAGGGTGCGTCGGCAGAGAGGCGTCATCACCATCCGCCTGCTGCCGGTGTGCCACGCTCTCCAGGGAACTCGCCTCTGTAGCCAGTGTTGGAGCGGTGTCATGTGCATGTATCACTACCACCGAGCATGCCATGTGCCCAGGAGCCTCTGAATTTGTTTCAGGGGGACCGCAGACTGCTTGAAATATTCCAGGCAGTTCAACACTGACTGAGCGCATTCTGTAGTCAGTCGCGCTGTAATGGAGACAGAGTTGAGTTCCATACCAAGAAAGAGGATGCTCTGCACAGGGTAGAGCTGGCTCTTTTCCCGGTTGACCTGTGGTCCCAATCGATCTAGGTGCCGAAGCACTAGGTCCCTGTGTGTACATAACAGATCTCGCGAGTGTGTCAAATGAGCCAGTCGTCGAGATAGTTTAGTACCCGCACACCTCTCTCCCTGAGGGGAGTGAGGACGGCTTCCACGATCTTCGTGAAGACTCGTGGGGACAGGGACAGACCGAAAGGATTTTGACAGCAAATTTTGATTTAGTTTTAGTCATAGTCTTTTGACGAAAATGCAATTTAGTCTTTAGTCACATTTTAGTCAACCCCATCATTTTAGTTTTAGTCTAGTTTTAGTCGACGAAATATGAAAAACATTTTAGTCGAATAAATATACATTATATTTAGTCTACTAAAATCTAAATGGTTTAAATCATTTACTTGGTGTAATTAAATGTTCCATACAAAGATTCAGCTGTTTTGACATAATTTACTTCACCTTAGAATGAAATTAAACCAGGTCATTACCTTTATTTTTCAGAAAAGTTCAGTAACTAGATTGCATTGTTGGAACCAGATATTAGACCATGAACGACATGTTCCAGTTCTTCAATCCATTTGACTCAATTGACTCGTTAAGTAGGGCGTATTCATTCAGTTCATTCAACCAATGAAACGCTCTGACAGGGCTCACACTCAAAGGCTATTGGCTCATGGCATGTCTCTTGAAGAAAGAGCTGCACTGTCTTTGATTGAACAGCAATGAATGAGAAATAGCTTTCAAAAAGACATATTATATAAATTGCATTACATTTCTTTAGTCATGCAAACATGTTACATATTTGGTTGGAATGTACAGTTTGACTCACTTCATCACTTCTATAATCAGTAGAGGACAGCGCTGGTTTCTTTTGGCTGACTTTATGTTGCATTTCACGTTATGCAGCAGCTCGTGTTAAGTTAACATAGGCATATAAAAACCTTTGAGCTCCTTCGTATGTGTTTCGGGGTGACTCGCCTGCAGTCGCGCTTCAAGTTTGCGGCGTTTTACTGGCGATCGTGAAGGAAAATAAGACGCTTTGTAAACCGCGTGGAGACACAGAATACATGTGCGTGCTTCCGCTTCTCCCAGAGACTTCTCTGTACCGTTTATATGAG
>NC_079911.1:1394411-1396205 GCF_024868665.1 Triplophysa rosa
ATAAGCAGCACGTGCGCGCAAACTGATGTCCGCCAGGTGGGACAAGAATATTTTCGTCTCGTTTTTATTAGTTGACGAAAATGTCAGTATTTTTATTACAGTTTTCGTTATAATGCATTCATTTTTATTTAGTTATCGTCTCGTTTTCGTCAGTGAAAACATGTCGTTAACGAATACTTTTCGTCATAGTTTTCGTTAACGAAATTAACACTGGTTCCAGGTCGTACTAAGTTCCTCATGCACTTCCGGGAAAACACGTCACTGGGGGCGAGTGCGGCTTGGAGCCGCTCTCAAACCCGAGGTACCATGTATCCAGCCGCGAGCATTGGGAGAGGCAGTGCGGTGCACAGCAAACCAATGCCGGCGGCCCGGGAAAGCATGGCTGACATTTCGACGTCCGCTTCTTCCTGGGCTCGACCACCCGAGGGAGGGAGCTCCGAGGAATCGTCGGAGTCAGATGCCAGTAAGTCACCCTCCGATGCTGCAACGGACATCTCATCATCACGCACCGTTTCCGAACACGTGGTTGAGGAACAAGACGGTGGGACCGTCTCATGGGGAAAGGTCAGACGAGCGAGACGAGGTGCGAACGGTCCGCGAGCCGGTGGCTGACGGATTAGCGCTCACAGTAATCCTCATATCACCCTCGCTGCTCGTCGTAGCGGACGGCAGGGCCGTAGCCACTGCTGTCACGGAACGGGAAGCAGACGAGGTGTGGGACGTGGGAACACAGCCACCCGTGACGCAACGTCTGAATCGTCGTCTGAATCGTCAACCGCCCGCAGTGCGGGCAGGACGTATCCACAAGGGTTGCCCCAGCATACTGGAAGCAGACCTCGTGTCCGTCCCCCTCCTCGATGAGTGTGTTGCACCCACGAGAACAGCGGGACATGCCACCCTGGAGAAATTTGCTCTTTTAGAGAAAAAACTCGAACACTTCTGGAACCGCCGAGACGCCCAGGGGAAGTCGCTGCAGGAAGAGACAGTCCGTTGCACCACGTCGTAGAACTGGCAGTCTGAGTTGCTAAGTAGTAGTGAAGGTCTGCAATTCATGAGCGAAGGCTCCGAAGAACAAAAGGTGAATGAATGAGGCACGCCGTCTCCCTTTTATACCCGGATACCCGGGGGAGGAGTCCGGCATGCAAATTTCATTCGCCAATTTCATTGGCCTTTTCTAAGTAGTCGGAAGCAATTGGTTCTCAAGGACGAACCCCATCTGTCGGCTTGACACAACGTCGAGAGACTGACAGAAAGGGAACCAGCACAACCCTTGGTTTTTATTTAACACAGTGGCTAAATTAACAAAAAATAAATCGTCAGAGACTTCAGATTCTGTATATCAGAATAACAGTGATGAATTTATGAACTACTTCACAAATAAAATCCAAGATATTAGAGAAAAAAATATAACAATGCAATCAGAAGTGAAACCCGCTGAACATACTAACTACAGCGCCCTTAAGGAGAAAATGCATGATGAGCTGTTTAAAATCATTAAATCATCTAAATCAACAACATGCATGCTAGACCCTATACCAGGGGTCTTCAACTACTTTTCTTTGAGGGCCAGATTCCAAAAGTATAAATAGGATGCGGGCCAGTTTTTTACCATATTCTCATTTCTTCTGTTATTTATTGCATTTTTTTCCTTTTATACTGTTTTTGTTGCTGTTACTTATAGGCCATGATTAAAACATGCACACAAATATTGCATCCAGTATTTGTGCCTTTTCATGATATTAAATTAAAAGGGATATTGTCTTTTTAATTGTATTTTATATTCCTTAATACGTT
>NC_079911.1:1399152-1400339 GCF_024868665.1 Triplophysa rosa
CGAGTACTCGATTAATTGGGGGCGGGGCATTAGAAAGGGCGGGGCGTATCCCCCATACCATGGTGACAATGAAAAGATTTTAATTACAACACTGATACGAAAATGTATTTTAATAAAACTATAAGACTGAGTAAATAATTAAATCGACACTGATTATTACAAATTCACTATCAATGTTTTTGAAAATAAAGTAAACATTTAAAAGAAATATCAGCGTGAGATGAAACGTCATCTCTGCCCTGTCACATTTCTGTCTGTCAGTGTCTGACGATAAAGTCTCTTATGCTCGTCTGACATGTCTGTCTGATAGTAGTGGTCTCACCTGACATTTTGTGTCCAAATATACAGGGTGAGCGTTTTTAATCCATTCTTATGAACTTCAGCGCACGTTCACGTGGCGCTTGCGGAGAAGAGTAATGCTCACTTTGCTCCGCTAGCGCAACGCGAGCTCAGCTTCCATGGGAATGGATTGAAAACGCTCGCCCTGCCTCGCGAGCGGCGCGAATACAACACTAACCCATTATAAACAGAAATTCTGTGCCCACTGGATGCAGCGCAAAGAGACGCGGCAAACGTCAAGTTTCTTTTTGCTTTCGCCATGTTGCATCGCGCCGCTCGCGTGCGGTGTAACATTAGACAGAGTGTAAGATGATAACGGATCAAACTTGTAGTAGATTTGTATGTTGCTTGGCGCTGCACATTTTGCACTAGACTGTATTTTCGTCAGGTTTATCAAAGTGAAACCAAGCATCGCTGTGCACTTTCAATATGCCCTTCTGTACTCCGGACTTGACTCTGGACCGCAAACTCTCGCAACGCAACAATCAAATATCTGGTCACAACCCGAAATGCCAGCATAACCAATCAGAAAGAAAATAATTTTAAAAATGTATTTATAGACCCAAACGATCATCGTTTTCACAATCGATCGTCGCTGTAGCATTAAAGTAATCGAGTACTCGTGCCCATCCCTAGTACGGTGTACCATAGGGCTCAGTCTTAGGGCCTCTGCTCTTCGCATTACACATGCTACCTCTAGGAGATATAATAAAGCAACACGGAGTTAGTTTTCACTGTTATGCTGATGATACTCAACTTTATATTTCCTCGAAGCCTCATGAAACACAGCAGTTCCTTCGAATAATGGAATGCATAGTCGATATAAAAAACTGGATGAATAACAACTT
>NC_079911.1:1403077-1429664 GCF_024868665.1 Triplophysa rosa
TTTATTACTGAACTCGGACAAAACGGAAGTGTTACTTATTGGACCGAAAACTGCTATAAGTAACAACCAAGAATACTGTTTAACTATTGACGGATGTTCCATAAAACCCTCATCGTCAGCTAAGAATCTTCGTATTTACTTCATGTTGGCCATGTAGACCAGATAATGAATGGTAATACGCCGTTTCCTGAAAACCGAATCTGCTGCAACAGAAATCCGTCTACAAGCAACATACAGTAAACTCAAGTGTTGTTTACTCTGCTCCGCAAATTAATAAATTATATATATAAGTATAGTTAAAGTATGACTTCTGTATTAGAAACTTGCTTTAGCCAAAAGTAATCAATACAACAAAAAACATGGTAACTACACTTTCACCACAAAAAATCATCGTTAATTTTCGTAAGGGCAGAAAGAAATTACACACTTTCACTAAACGCCTTGCCCTCCACCTAAGTGCGTGACGACACATGAAAACTATCAATACTGCATGTCAAGGCTGAATACTCTTCCTGAAGAAGCGCTTAACAACTAACTTCTACTGTAGTTAACTCAGTGACAAGATGTGAAAAGATTTTTCTCTTCGGATAAAAGCGTCTGCTAAATATGGAATTATTCCTACACCATAGAAACCCAACAGCAATACAGTGTTTCTTTAAATACATATCAACATACCTGTATTATCGGCGGGGCTCGCTCTGTCCTGTCTGTTAACCACAGAATACACCAGTAGCTAGTTATAAACACACAATACAAAATATAGCGTCCATTACACACATTCAGGAAACGCTAACCATGTCTCCTATTAAACGTGCATTCATCTGTTACAACGGAAAGATTTACCCACTAACAAAACTTGTATAAACTCCATATAACATAATGTTAACTTGAACTGATGTTGAAACATGACATTACATGAAACAGTTTACTATTAAAGATAATTTTACTACAAAATAAACTGAGGTAAATCAGTCTTACCTCTCCTCTCTTGTAGGTATCTGATGATCCGACAGAATGATCATAAACAAAGACAGCAAATATTAACACACTGCAGCAGTGCTATTGCATGAATGGGGAGGGAATGTAACGCCGCTCTAGCGAAGGAAGTCCCGCCTTCCAGTAAAAGCTTCTTCTTTTTTCGGTTTTATGGCGGGTAGCAACAACGTAAAGCTGCATTGTCGCCACCTACTGTGTTGGAGTGTAAACCAGAGTTCCCCCAATTTTTTTAAAAACATTTTCATATTAATAATATTTAGATTTTCTAAATTCTCTTAATCAACTCTGTTTTTTTAAGATAAAGAAATAAACTCTCTATTCCATAAGTGTATATATTTTAAAGCTTTAGTTCATCCACTCCCCTCTTTCTTAGCTCATTCTTCATTATTTCTCGCTCATTGGAATACTTTTGACAAACGCAAATAACGTTATATATAATAAATAATGTTCCACTGACTCTTCTAATCCATAGTGCTCACATAATCCTGTTGGGTGTTTATTTATTATTTTTAGAGTTTTATTCAGTCCAAACCTTAACCTTGGTAGAATATTTTCCTCTTTAGTGCTTCTTTTAGTTTTCCTCCCTACCTCTACTTCTTGTTGGATATCATAAAGTTGACGTCCTGTATTACGTGTATCCCATTATATATACATATATATATATTAGACATCTGCCCGGTTAACTGAAAATATATATCACCTGATTTATGCACAACTTGTGAGTGAAGTACGGTAAAATGCTGCTTCATCCAAAAGCCAGAGGGCGCTCTCGTGCAGAAACTCCAAATACGCACTGCAGAAGAAGACCATAACACAAGTAGTTCTAGGAAATGCCTAAGGACATGTCTTCATGACTGATCCTCAAGCCTCCTCAGGTATTTTCATGATAATAAAGTATATTTATGTTTGACGGGTGTTGGTTTTTTTAAATGCACATTATAAGCGACTCAAACTCGCACTGCTTTTAGATCGAGCAGCATTTCCTACTGATCCCAGAGCCATGCTTCACGGACAAGCTACGCATCAATAAAATAATCGGTACCTTGCATATCGCAGCCAGCTCGGTTTCAGCAGGATTTAGTGGTAACCGCGGTTAACCGGGCACATGTCTAATATATATATACACTGGGTTCCAAATTATTATGCAAATGATATCTTTCTCTGGTTTTCCTAATTTGTCGATGCAAATGACAGTCAGTATAATTTTCAAGTAATCAACAGTTAGGGTACATTTGGAATTTTATTGAACAAACCTCCCACTGACAACAGTATTTATTTAAAAAATGAAAAACTCAAAATGCACTGTTCCAAATTATTATGCACAACAGAGTTTGAAAACATTTCATAGGTTGTAAAAAACTGAAAATGGTCATTTGTTGAATTTGCAGCATTAGGAGGTCATATTTACTGAAATCAAAAGCTATTTCAATCAAAAACATCCTAACAGGGCAAGTTACATGTTAACATAGGACCCCTTCTNATATATATATATACATATGCTTTAATTACGGCTTTTGCTTCATATTTACCGAATGAGATATTAATGATCTCCTTTTCCAAAGCCTTTTTTGCTAATCCATCAACCTTTTCATTTCCTTTAATCCCCCTATGAGCTGGAATACACATAAATATTATCATGATATTCATATTCTTTAATCTATACAGATTTTCATATATCTCATTTACTATATCTTGTTTACTCTGAGATGTGAATGACTGCAACGATTTTAATGCAGAACATGAATCTGAACAAAGTATAACCTTTTTTATTTAAGTCCCCTCTGTCCGCTGTAGTGCTGTTGCTATTGTCATCATCTCTGCTGTATATACTGATAAATGATCTGGGGCCAGTTTCAGAAAGGAGGTTTAGTGAAAACGTCTTGGTTACTTATGTAACCTCAGTTCCCTGATGGAGGGAATGAGACGTTGTGTCAAACCGACAGAATGGGGTTTGATCTTGAGAACTGCAGAGCTGCAGCGGACGGCAAAGCGTTGTGGAAAGAAGGACACAACGTCTCATTCCCTCCATCAGGGAACTGAGGAAACATATGTAACCAAGACGTTCCCTTTCTGTCGGTCTCTCGACGTTGTGTCAAACCGACAGAATGGGGTTCCTATACGAAATGCCACAGCGCTGCGCTGCGTCACGAATTCCAACAGAGCGACACTGACCGGCCTGGGCAAGTCACAAGTGAGGGCAACCGCGAATCGTAACCTTCCAGTCGTGTAGTAAGACATCAATGCGTGGATCACGACGAGAGGCTCCTACTAATGGCCGTACAGGCAGTGGTCTTGCTACTCTAGGGGCGAGATAGCCGCCCGACTCCGTAAGGGACACTAGGAAGCACTACCCCCTCGCCTGAGGGGAGAACGCTACGGAGACCACATCTGCACCAGAGGGGAGAACTCATAGGAGTAGTAGTGTGGGGTTTCAACAGGGGTGCACAGAAGCGGTGGAGTCCACCGAGGGGAGGTCACAGGTTCACCGATAGGGGAACCAAAGGTGAGGAACGTCAGACGGGATTACCCAAGGAGGGGAGTCACTACGTGTGGAGCACTAGCTGAAGTATAAGGGTTCGCCTCGTGAGGGAAACTCATCTATACTGGGCCTGGAATAAGCTTGAAGTGCTTAGTGATGGATGGGATGCCTATACTTCGTCCAGTGGAGGAAGTAGGGAGGCTGGAACAGCGCACTGACTCACCTGATGAAGGGGAAAAGGCGCTTCGCAGGCGTACGCCCAGCTGGTCGTCGGTCTTTCCTGGTGTGTAAGATGCTGGCAGACACCGGCTCTACACGAAGGTTGTAGAACCTCGCAAAAGTACTGGGCATAGCCCAACCCGCAGCTGTGCAGATGTCTGCCAGAGAGGCGCCCTGAGCCAGTGCCCATGAGGAGGCTACACCCTGGGTGGAGTGAGCCCTCACTGCCAGTTGTCATGGGAGATCTTGTGATCAGTACGCCAAGGTGATGGCGTCCACGATCCAGTGTGCCAATCTCTGTTTGGAGACAGCCCTCCCCTTCTGCTGTCCTCCAAAACAGACAAAGAGCTGCTCAGAGCTTCTGGGCTCTGCGTGCGTTCCAAGTAGAGGCGCCGTGCGCGTACTGGACACAACACGGATAGGTTGGGTCTTCCTCCCCGGTGGGGAGCGCCTGCAGGTTCACCACCTGGTCTCTCAGGAGAGTGGTGGGAACTTTGGACACGTAGCCAGGCCGGGGTCTCAGCACCATGTGGGAGTCGCCCAGCCCGAACTAAAGGCACTCGCTGGACACGGAGAGTGCATGCAGATACCCTACCCTCTTGATGGAAGCGAGCGCCACTAGGAAAACCATCTTCATCGTGAGATGAGGTAGAGCGGCTTCTCCTAGGGGCTCAAATGGGGCCATACCGAGGCCCACAAGGACCACGTCAAGGTCCCAAGAGGGTACGGAGCGCGGTCGGGAGGATTCATCCTCCTCGCGCCCCTAAGGAATCTGATGACCAGGTCATGCTGACCGAGAGACTTACCTGCCACAAGGTCGTGATGTGCAGCAATGTGGCAACATAGACCTTGAGGGTGGAGGGAGCCTGCCCGAACTGCTCCCAAATGAGCTGGACGGCGCGGGGATGGAGTCGCCACTCTCCATGCAGCCAACAACTCTAGGCAATTGATATGCCACTGCAGACGGGTTCCCGTCCAGCGCCCAGACACTGCATGTCCATTGCACACAGCACCCCAGTTGAGCAGGGAGGTGTCTGTCGTCACCACGACGCGCCTCGAGACCTCCCCCATCGGGACTCCTGCCCAGAGGAAGGACATGTCTGTCCAGGGGGCTAGGGTGCGACGGCAGTGAGACGTGATGTGAATACGTCTCGTGCTGGTGTGCCACGCTCTCCAAGGAACCGCAAAGGCATGCTCAAACTGGGGTACATCGACATAGCTCTTAGCTGCCCCACCGTTGAGGGAAGTCAGGGCAACCAAGCTCGTTTGACGTATACATGCCAAAAAGGGGGCGTGCCAGGTCTTCGTGAGCTCTTCATGCACCTCCGGGAAAAAAGGTACCAGGGCCAGGTATCCAGGTACCAAGAATCCAGCCGCGAGTGCTGCAGAGAAGGCTCTTTCAGCCGCTCGCCGTTGCAGATGGCTTGGCAGCTGCCGCAGAACGGGAAGCAGATGATGTTGTCGCTGGGTCCAAAAAGAATGTGCCTTGATCGGCATATGCTCGCAGTGCCGTATCCATGAACGCTACCTCAGCATGTTGGAGACCCAGACATGTGATGCAGGTATTGTGCTTGTCCGGCTCGAGGACGAGCTGACCACATCCGGGGTTACAGCGGTGAGACATGCCTGGCAACAAGTGCACACTGTGAGAAGTTTGCTCTTTTAAGGAAATTTGCTCTTGTAGACACCGTCGGCTCGCTAACGAAACGCCCAGGGGAAATCGCACACACCAGGACAAATCCACTGCTTTGCATCGTAGAATCCAATAGTTTCACTTCAATCAGAGTAGATGCGCTTAGTGTGACATACCCTCCGAAAGATGGTAAGAGACTCGACTGATGGTTTTAATATTTATTGCTGTTTCAGAAAATCAGCTCCATAAAACAACGTGAGAACTGACAAAAACAAAGCAATCACATTTGTGTCCCCTTCTGTCCACAATGAATGGTAAATGATCACTGTACTTTCTCAGATAAATCAACATTATACCAAGCAATAAACCGCTAATTCACCAAGCACGAGGTTAAAAGAGTTAGCATATTTTCCGACACAAATCATCAAATAATCACCATAAGTGCAACAAACACCAACCTTGTGCCTCCTCGGGGGTTTGTCAAAAATACACTCAGCCTTTGACGTTTATATCGTTAAGGTGCCGTTTCTGCTTTGTTGCCTTAATTTCCTTAGTTTACCATAAACTTTTACCGTTTACCGTTAGCACAGTCATTCCGTAATCAAGTGGCTTCTTCGTTTGGCAATACAACACAGCCAGAAAGTAGGAAGAAGTGGTTTTCAAAATAAAAGTCACTAATTTTAAAACGGAACCATTATCTTCAAAACAGGCCTTCAAAAACAGGCAAGAACATATATATAAAACAGATGCAATTACATTTTCTTGGCACCAACCCCAAATTTTGAAATTTATATGTAGAGAAATTAAATCGAAAAGAACAAATGCATCTAACGCAGATATTTGTTTTGGCAAACAATGCCAACTGCCCTCCAGTGTACAAAATGAGAAAAAGCAAGCACAAAACAAAACGGGTGTGCTACACTTAGCATAAGCTCAGCAGGATCCGAAGAACAAAAAGGTGAATGAATGGGCATGCCATCTTCCTTTTTATACCCGTACAGTATGTACGGAGCGGAGACTGGCATGCCACGCCATTCGCCAACTTCATTGGCCTTTAAAAAGTACAATCGGAGATGATAGGTTCTCAAGATCAAACCCCATTCTGTCGGTTCGACACAACGTCAAGAGACCGACAGAAAGGGAACTCTGAGTATAATAACCCTGAAGTGAGGGACACTGGGTTTTCCATTTCAGAATGTGAGGTATGTCAAACCCGAGAAAGCGGGGTAACTCAAGCCCGTTTCTAAAAGAGAGGTAACTTATACACGAGACACGAGAGTCTGACACACTAAAAAGTGTCCTATACACCATGACGTCTCACAAGCCTCAGTAGAGTACTCATGACAAGTGAGAGATAGAAGATTTTTTATTTAATTTTGGATTTATTTCTGTTGTTTCATTCATTTATTCATTCATTTACTGATTAATTTGTTTGTTTATTGGTACATTTATCAATTTAAACTCAAGTCATTAACACTTATTCAGCACATTAGTGTCATGCGTCTCGGGGTGAGACACGGAGACAAGGACCCAGATGCAGACAGCGGGTAAGGGGTTAAACAAGGCTTTTTAATAAATAATAAAACACACAAAACAAAAACCCACGAGGGGGAAAACAAGGGTATAATAAGAACAAAGACTAACTACACTAAACAAGACTAAAAATAACATTAACAACATATTATACAGGACTACGCTACACTTATCAGGACAAGAACTCACCCACATGAAACACGGCAGAGTACAATGAACCGACACAAGACAGAGAACACAGGGGCATTAAATAAAGGGACAAATCAAAGGGGAACAGGTGTGGGGCATGAACTAATAAACAACCAGTAACGAGAGATACAAAAGGGCGGGAACACAGACAAGGACCGGAGAGAGTATCGAAGGCCGACAGGGTCAAAATTACTCTCTCCACATAAAACAAGAGGTTCTATCATGGTTCTGCCACTAGGTCAAGAAAAGCAAGATAAGGTGGGGCAGAACCATGACAATTAGTAAATCCACTGTATGCAGAGCGGAAAGTGTGCCTCGCTCTCAAGCGCTTTCTGCCGCCATGTTGCTTTTTTTGCCATGGTGAATCTTAATATCCACGCTCCATTGATCATGGCTTGTCGTAGTTGTGGTGCAAGCGCTTAACTCAAGGTAAGTCTACCCAGAGTTCATAGAGCTAAATCAAATCAGCTGTTCTGAAACCAAAAACTCAAAGTTTTGCATCTCGGTTTTAAACAACTCAGAGTTCACATTTTAACTCAGTGTTGGTTGAGCCTTCTTATTGAAACGGGCCCCGGTGGTCCTCCTATTAACAAAAATATGTAAAGATGTTATACTAAAAGCAAAACTGTTCTCCCTGTATTAGGGTCTTTAGATCCATCAGTATATACAGGAGTAAATGCTTGATATTTAGTTTGTAGTCTATCCTCAACCACAGCCACAATGCTTCCAGGCTCTTTCACTACCTCTAGCATATAAAAATCAGTGTATACTGCAGGAAACAGCCAAGGTGGCGTTATTGATAACGGTACTAAAGGAATGTATCTTTTCTGACTTAAAAACATTTCTCCAGCCTCTTTGTCACTATTCCAAGCAAAACACCTTTTACTGTTGGATGGCGGTCTGCTGCATAACCTCAAAGATTTACCCAATAGTTCATCCTTAACTGCTTTCGCCTGATATACAGTATAATGCCATTTCACCTACTTCAAAGCATCACAAGTAATTCTCAAAGCTTGAGCTTGTATCACATCCAACTTCTTCAATAAAGTTTTTGCTGCAGAATCATAAACAATAAATCCATAATCTAACACTGATTTAATCAGTGCTATATACTGTAGATCAGGGGTATTCAATTAAAGTTCCAAGAGGTCCGATCTTCATATTTTCTTCCAAACGGAGGTCCGGACAATATGTTTTTTGAAAATAAAAATGTAATAAATTTAGTCCAGTTGGATATACTGTATAACAGATATGATTTTTTTATCAGGCCATTTATATATATTTTGATATCCACAGTTTGTCTGTATTGTAGGCTCTGTGGCTTTAGGGGAATGCCCTCTTAGTAGAAGTTTGATAATTAATATTTTCTAAATGAAAAAAAACTACTGACAACATACAAACAGCAAAAGTAATTTAACAATTGAAATGCTCTCATCATAAACAGAAAACAAAGTTACTTACTAAATTATCCTTTCCATGCCATTCATATCGGAACTACTTCTATCTTTAAATAATTTCCCAATTAGAACATTGTTCATCACAAAATGTGACCCTGCTTGTGAAAACCCAGCAAAAGTCTTTTTACAAAATCATCCTAGAGTATATTCTGTGAAAATATAACAACAATATCTTCAATATTGACTGCATAATGCCATTTTAAAGATTGAAATTAATGCTTGAAATTAATCTTTGATGCTTGTTATCTAATAATTAATTAGATTATGAGTCTTTAGTCTGGGTTTTCACAGGGTCACAAATGTTTACATCCTGATCAATAATGCTAATGCTAAATGTATATAAAAACGTTATGGTTCATAAAATATCACAAATATTGTCGAAAGGTTGGAGACCTATAACAAACAGTAAACAGACTGACAGATACAAATACTTTAATATTGCTGCATTTTTTTTACTGTTGTGTGTCCATTTACCTCCTCTGCGTGTCTGCACTACTGTTTTTGTTTTTGCTTCCGGCTTTGCTACTGTTTGGACGCATTTACTAGCGCTCCGTGCTTTGCGCTTCTGCTTTTCTGCTTTATCTTATTTAAACACCAGCAGTTCAGTACAGTGCTCAGACTAAACAATTAGGAACTAAAACCAAAGACTCTGGGAAATACTCAGCAAACAGAATTTTTTCTAGGACAGTGGTCTACCAGCATACTGCCGACACCTGAAACTCTTAAGGAAAACTCCGCTGCCCACACTTAAACTGGTGTGAAAATGCCTTCTTTTGAAACCAACAACCACCTGCTGCTCAAACTGCCACAAACTTCTACAAAAGATTGCAGTTCTCGAAACAAAGTTACTTTCGATACTGCCGTCTCTGCAGGAACACACAGCTGAGCCTCGCCGTGGACCCCCTCAGTATATAGCTGGTGAGTTCTGTGAACCCAGTACTTCTCAACAGATTATAGTGAGCTCAGACAAACCTGTACAGATGCAAACAAAGGTAACTGAGGACACAAACCGTTGGCAGAAACAGGGCACAAGACCTAAAGGTGCTCGTAATATTAGACTATCAAGAGTTTCACAAATTGCTGCATTAGCTTCATGTACCCCAGATATGGATAAGAGTCGACTAGACAATGTTGGTATTCTACCATCTCAAGCAATGATTGCTGATGTAAGCAAGGAACTGTCCAACATCCTGACACAACATAAGTCTGTAAACCGGATTGTCATACATGTGGGGAAAAATGATATTCGAAAAGAGCAGTCAGAGCTCCTAAAAAGGGATTTTAATGAACTCTTTGAAATGCTTGGAGAACTGGAAGTTCAGTCGTTCATCAGTGGACCTCTCCCAGCTCAGGGAACAAATATGTTCTCTCGGCTACTCAGTCTGAACACATGGCTGCAAAAAACCTGCAACATGAGAGGACTGAACTTCATTGACAACTTTAATCTCTTTTGGAGTCAAAGACAACTTTTTACAACAGATGGCCTCCACCCAAACAAACTTGGTTCAAGAGTGCTAAAGGACAATATCCTCTTCTCCCTCCATCACCCATCAGCAGAGTGTGCCAGTCCACTCCTGAATGGCACACATACACCTGGCCTCAGTGACCCACCTCAGCAGTCGGATGGACATTTGGATAACACCGCTCAGGCCGTACCCTGTCCAGTGACATCACATCAGTTGGATGATGATGAAGACTCAACACCCAAGGACGTGGAGAGTCAGGAGATTCAAAACAACATACTTCAGTCTTCAAAAACACCCCTCTCACTACACACTCTCTCCCTCTCTCCTACATCATCTCTTTTGAGCTTCTCAGGGAAAATGGAGGAACTAGTGTTTGCTGGGAAAAAACTCTCCCACTCTATTGTCGCAAGTCCACAAGTTTCAACTAAAAAGTGACAGGCCCCACAACCACCAAAGCCTCTGGGTCAACCTAGCCAACTTGTTCCCTCTGAAAGAGCTCTCCGGCCTCTGCCACAATGCCAGGGATCACACAAACCCCCATCTGCTGGAGGTGGACTAAACAAGACTGCAAAGAGCACTGGTAACTGATATGAATTGGGTCCCCGCTATGATAACAGCAACAATCTCAAATATTTACAGAACAAGTGGGAACCCAGTGTTCCTTTAGTTTTCCCTATATCTGTCCTGATAAGTAAGCGAAAAACTAAGGCCCTTCCCAGTCGTATGGCAAACCTATCTAATCTACTACCTATTAGCAGAGGTGGGTAGTAACGCGCTACATTTACTTCGTTACATTTACTTGAGTAACATTTTGGAAAATATGTACTTTTTAAGTACAATTAAAAGTGTGTACTTTTACTCTTACTTGAGTAAATTTCTAATAGAAAATCTGTACTTTTACTTCGTTACATAACTTACATTGCGTGACGTTCCTTCGTTCCTTCATTTTAAAATATGCTTTTTAAAACGCGTTGTTTATTTCAAGGTTGTCGTCTCTTTTTACGGGCATTCCCGAGTGATCGATTCTTTTGAGTCGATTCTTTTGAAAGCATTAATTGAACAATGGGCAAAACCATTTGAATAGGCTAATGAATCAGTTCAAATGATTTGTTCAGTTCGCAGCACGATCTGAATCATCTGAAGCAGGATTACTCACTCCTCGCAGCGCGAAACTTAAGAACACGCAGAACACAAAGAGCGTTGGATAAAGTGGATATGAATCTATATCTATACAATCAAAACGGCAAATGTGTCATATTGTTTGCCAGAAATGATAAATGACCGCCATATGCGCGCACCCGCGCGACCTGTTCGTCAGACACAGCAACATGCGCGTTACCTGTCAGACACAGAGACGTGGGCTTGCAGAAATATACATTTGAAAAACAGAAGGAAGAAAACTTGTTGATGGGCGTGTGGATCACTGTTTACTGTTTGTTTACAAGTAAGAGCGTTTCACAACACACACGTGACACAACACGAGAAAACAAGAGCTTTGTTCAAAAATGTATTTCATTTAAGAGAGCACTGCAGAAGTTATAGATCATCTTAGGAAATGCTCTGAGTTTAGTTCATGCTTTAGTTTGACATGGTCTATTATTCTAAATAAGTTGTGTAAACTATTGACATCAGGACTAGATGAAATTTACAGAAATGCTTGTCTCTTCTGTGTTTGTCTATTCCTTAGTCTCTCTAGTATATTGCAAAGATATCTGATTATGATAATTAAAAATATTGATTAAAATGTAATATTAAAATATTGGCGTTAATATTAATTTTATGTAGTAGGCCTATATAATCAGATACAAAGTAACTAAGTAACTAGCAACTTGAGTAGTTTTTTCATTGCATACTTTTTTACTTTTACTCAAATAATTTTTAAAATAGTGACTTTTACTTTTACTTGAGTAACAATTTCTCTAGTTACTTGTACTTTTACTTGAGTAAAGATTTTGGCTACTCTACCCACCTCTGCCTATTAGACATCACTCTGAGAATGACAGGGGTAAAAAAAACAGTTACTATTATATTAGCACTTTTGAACATTCGTTCACTAAAAAACTAATCCCTTTTGGTCAATGACCTCATCACCAGTAACAAACTGGACTTCATGTTTCTAAATGAAACTTGGTCAGATGATAGTTGTAGTGATACAATCCTCAATGAATCTGCCCCCCCCAAACTTTACTTTTATAAATGTTTGCAGAGCTATTAGGAGAGGTGGAGGAATAGCTGCTCTATTTAAAGATCTCTTTCAATGCAAGCTTTACTTGGTGACTACCTGTCCTTTGAATACTTGAGTATTGCTTTAAAAGGTGCACCACACACTCTTTTTACAATTATTTACAGACCTCCCAAATACTCCTCAGTCTTTGTTGATGACTTTTCAGAACTGCTATCAGCTATTTCCTCAGAATTTGACTGCTTTGTTATTGCTGGAGATTTGAATATTCATGTAGACAAGACAGAAAACAACACTGCAAATGAACTCTTAAACGTTTTAAACACTTTTGATCTGATCCAGCAGGTGCACGGTCCCACACACAATCGTGGACACACTCTGGATCTGCTCATTAGCAAAGGCCTAAACATTTCATCCACTATTATTAGAGATGTGGCGCTGTCTGATCATTTCTGTATTTTCTTTGATATATCAATCAGTTCTGCCACTGAAGATAGACCCGTCTCTGTAAAAAAGAGATTCATAAATGAGAACCGTGGAGCTCAAGCCAGAGGGTACTGAGTCCCCCTGGGTAGCGGTAGCCAGGACGAAGCCCTCCGGGGCGATCGATCGCGGGGTGGAAGTTCCGAGTGGGACCTCACCCCCGGGATCGTCCCGGTTGGCCACGTACCTGACCATGTCCGCAAACCCAAGGGGAGCCAGCAGCCTCTCCGACGGAGTGAGGCGCCGAGTGAGGCAGCAGTTGAAAATCATTTTCAACTCCGCCTCGCCAAACTCGGTCACCTCCACCTCCGCCAAGAATGCCCTGGCGAACTCCTGGTTCCCGTAATTACCCTGACGGAAACCTAGCAGAAAGTGGGCTTGGCGAGAACGTGGGGACGACGCTGTGTCGTCCATGGTTGCTGCCTGCTGGGTTCTGTTAATGGGCTCATTCTCAGTCATTCTGTCATGAGACAGGTGGAAGAACCCAATTGCAGGCAGCGTTCAGGGGTAACAAAAAAGGTATTTATTACAAGAAACACAAAACAAAGACCCACGATGGGGTATAACAGCACAACAGGATAATAACAGGACGTAGACTAACTAACACTAAACTGAGATAAACAACACTAGACATAAACTAAGACCAAGAAATACATGACATGATGAGGCAGAATTTTACGGGCTGGCGTAGTCAGCTCAGTCTAGTACATTGTGCTCTTGGTAGGTGTGCATTGTGCTGTTAATATTCCCCACCACAACGCTACAATCTCATCACATTTAAAATCTTTTTACATTTGTGACCCTGGACGACAAAACCAGTCTTAAGGGTCAATTTTTCAAAATTGAGATTTTTACATAATCTGAAAGCTGAAGAAATAAGATTTCTATTGATATATGGTTTGTTAGGATAGGACACTATCTGGCGGAACAACAACTATTTACAAAGCTGGAATCTGAGGGTGCAAAAAATCAAAATATTGAGAAAATTGCCTTTGAAGTTGTTATCTGAGGCACTGTAGCAGGCCATCCACTCACAAAAATAAAGTTTTTATACATATACAGTAGGAAATATATAATTTATAAAATATCTTCATGGAACATGATCTTTACTTAATATCCTAACGATTTTTGGCAAAAAGAAAAATCGTTAATTTTTACCCATACCATGTATTTTTGCCGATTACTAAAAATGTTCCCGTGCTACTTAAGACTGGTTTTGTTGTCCAGGGTCACATTTAGTATCAATCTTTTGAATATGTTCATTCCATGTTAATTTTGCATCAAACCACACACCAAGAAACTTAAAAACTTTAACTTGTTCAATAATTTGTCCATACATCTTTATCTGTGTGTCAATGACTCTTTTCCTAGTGAACAGTATTGTTTTTTTTATTATCTACTGAAAACCTGAATCCCCATGCATATGACCGTTTTTCTATTACTTCAATTGCAATTTGTATTTTTTTTCTTGTAATATGATTTATATTCTTTCCTCTTTTCCACAATGCCCCATCATCAGCAAACAATGATCGCCCAATGTCACCCTGAACTTGAGAAAAAACATAATTTATCATAATTAAAAAGAGTACTGGACTTATGATGCTGCCCATTTTCTACCAAATATCTACCAGATAATACTTTCCCAATTCTAACTTGAATAAATCTGTTTAAAAAAATCTTTAATCCAATTATATATTCTACCTGTAATTCCTATTTTATCAAGTTTGATCATTAACCCCTCTTTCCAAACTATGTCATATGCTTTTTCGACAACAAAGAAAACTGCCATCACTGATTCCTTATTTACATTTACATTTAATCATTTAGCAGATGCTTTTATCCAAAGCGACTTACAGAGAGTTCAGGGAGCACTAAGCAATATGTCATACAGGAGCAATAATACAATAGGTGCTAATTAGGCCGTAAAGTGAAGCCGTTTTTCGTTTAATCCCGTTCCCATATATGGGGCACTAAATTATTTTCATTCCAATAAAAAGAGCTATTGTTTTTGAGCGAGAAAATAAAAGTTCTCCATGCATAATTCAAAGTCGGCAATAGTTCCTTCCTCGCGTAATCATATTTTGATCATCAGTGATTAGGCGTCGCGTCACGTGTAAGAAGCACGGCCAATGAGGTGGCTGCTATATGGAACGACAGTCCAATATGTATGCACCCTTGTTATCAATCTCGAGTAGCAAAGTAGAGGAAATTAAGGCCAGACCTCCTTCAAAACTCTGTAAAAATGATTATAAACAATGCTATATGCATCTCACGTTCATAAAAAAAGAAGAAACAAAGGATTTTACACGCAAACGATGGGATACATACAGAAATAGCATCAAACGGTGGCTTGTTTTGCACGGTGAGAATCCAATAATAGCAGAAACATACAAATATTGTCTAGAAATTGAGTTTGAAAATGTTCCCGAAGAAGCTGGGTTTCACTCCACTTGCTACAGGCGTTTCATTGACAAAAAGCGCCTGGATGCGGCAGAGAAACGCGTCATACAGCGTCCTGAAGTTCAAGATGCTCACAAAGATCAGTCTGTGTCATTGAGTAGTAGTACTTCAACAACTGAATGTCCTAAAAAGAAACTTAAGTCCATGAAGGGCCTGCCAGTAGCTTGTGCAGGTCCTGTGCTTCCTGCCTTGTGCATAATTTGTAAGAAAACGGACAAGTACATTACTGTGGCAGGCAAACGCCAGAAGGACCATCTTTCACAGGCAGAAACGTTGTCAGCAGGTGGGTACACACACGCACACGTTTTAGCTTTGAAGTTTTATGCTATGTGTTGGATACCATGGCAAAATTTTAATTACAATTAGGTAATTTATTTAATGTTTACAGATTTTCATTGTTTTGCATATAGCTACAGCCAGAACAATCAATATTGTTTAACGGTTAACACAGTTTTTATAAAATGGTTTTTATTTACAAATTTGTTTCATAATATATAAAATTATAAAATATTTATTTGCAGGCCAGTTGCTGAAAGCTGCTGAGATGAAGGAAGACACTAGCATTCTTGTGCATATTCAAGACAAAGACTGTGTGTCTCTGGAGGTGCGATACCACAAGTCCTGTTACAGACAGTACACCAGGTTCTTGACAAAGTCTACTGCAACAGTTACTGGGACCTCAGAAGAACAGTGTTTTATTAACAATTATTATGTTTTATATCTAAAATAGAAGTAATTGTGAAATAGTTATGGCACATAAAGTAAAATATCTTTCCTTTTTTTCTGTTTTCTTTTCAGAAATGAGCCAACCGTCGATTCCAGCTACAAGATATTCTGTGAGAGGGCCATCCGTCATAGAATAATTGTAAATCAAGAGGTGCTGACAATGATGCAGCTAAGAAGGATCTTTTTAAATCTTGTGAAAAAACATGAAGATCTTGATGCTTCAAACTACAGGTAATTTAAATACCACAAGTTTCTTTTAAATGCAGCTTTGGAAATAATGTTTCTGCCACATTTTTATATTTTATTACAAAATTTTAATTTATAAAAATGACAACCATAATCAAATTTTATAAAGTGTTGAAGCTCATAAACACTGTATTTTAACTCAATTGTTTTCAGTGTAAATATATCTTTATACCATTGATCATATTTCGCTGTATCTTCGTTTCAGACAGGATAAATTGAAGAGGAGGTTGATACGTGATTAAATACAAAGTTACCAGTTTCAACAAAAGCTAGACCAATACCTGTTGAGAGAAACAGAGAGGGTTAGTATTTTTTTTCTCATTTGTCTGTCAAGTATTCACAGAAGAGATGGGTTTTAAGTAGTTTTTTGAATGTTGTGAGAGATGTGGTTGACCGGACTGAGTTAGGAAGAATGTTCCACCAGGAAGGAGTTGTCAATGAGAATGAGCGATTTACTGCCCTTATGAGAGACAATACAAGACGCCGCTGGTTTGCTGAACGCAGGGTTCTTGTTGGGGTGTAGGAGTGTAGGAAGGTGTGAAAGAATGCCAGTGCAGATCCAGTGATAGTCCTGTAGGCAAGCATTAGTGACTTAAATGATACCGGCTTCAACCGGTAGCCAGTGGAGAGAGATGAAAAGGGGTGTCACATGAGCCCTTTTGGGCTGTTGGAAGACGAGGCGTGCTGCTGCGTTCTCATCCAGCTGGAGTGGTTTGATAGCCTTTGCAGGAAGACCAGCAAGGAGAGCATTGCAGTAGTCCAACCTTGAGATTCCCAGGGTCTGGACAAGGAGTTGTGCCGCATGCTCAGTGAGATAGGGTCTAACCTTTCTAATGTTGAATAAGGCATATCGACATGACCGCGTTGTCTTGATCACTAAAGGACAGCTGTTCATCAAATATGACTCCGAGGTTCCTGGCTGTTTTGGAAGGAGTGATTATGGTATTGCCAAGTTGGATGGTGAGATCGTGTTGCACCGTGGGGTGTGCCATAAACACGAATAGTTCTGTCTTTGCAGGGTTCAGCTGGAAGTGATGCTCTTTCATCCAAGCTGAGATGTCTTCTAGGCAGGCTGCAATGCGAGCTGCTACAGTGGTATCGTCTGGGTGAAACGAGATGTAGATCTGGGTGTCGTCAGCATAACAGTGATATGAGAAGCTGTGTGCCCGTATGATGGGTCCCAAGGATCCCTGAGGGACCCCAGTGACCATGTGGTGAGCAGTGGACAGCGAGCCCCTCCATGACACCCTGAAGCATCTGCCGGAGAGACGCATATTGTTTAACAACTCCGTCAGCCCGCCACAACGCACCTTAGGCATAGCAAACCCCTGAGAGAAATCATACAAAGAACAAAACAATTAAACAAACTAAGGGAAAGGCTAAGCGATTTACGAAGCTCACTATCAATAAAACATACCTGAGAGGCTGATGGCCATCACACACGCTCGTCAAATAAACACAGCACCCATCAATACAATAGTTCATCCGTCTACTAAAACAAATAACACCTCTAAAAACTACACCTCTAAAACCCAATGTAATTAAATGAAAACTTAGGTGTTCACCAGCTAGTAGTTCATACCACGCAATGCGCCGGAAGTTCAGTGACACTAGAATGATGCACATCCAGGCAGCACAAATCAACTTACTTATAGTAGACCTGTGCCAGATCTAATCGCACAAGCTTTGTGCCCAATTATTATATTAGACAAACATTTAATGCCATAATCTACCCCCATTTGCCATTGTCGTCCCGACGGTGAAGCGAATATCTAACAGCACCATAGTTCAAAAGACCCTAATCCCATGGCCTAAACGATGCCACAACAGCATTAGACTCCACAGATGAACCAAGCACAGCCCCACTTGCGGCTCGAGGCAATAAATACAAATTTGATTGCTATCCAGCACGCCGTAGGGCCATACCAGCTGCACTAGATGGTTTTGGGAAAACGGAAACCAACCCAGGTCCCTGATTAATGCCTCCACCACTAACTTCCACTGGGGTTACCACTACAGGGTGTCCAACAGGCGGAGAAGCGTCAGTCACTGCAACCTATCTACAGGGGGCTTTGGAGAGGCCTCAGGAATGATGTAAACCAAATCTCCATCCTCCTAAAACCTTTCCTAACTCGCCACCTGTCCTGGCATTTCCACAGTATTGGCACCATCACTCTATGCTACTTCACCTTGGACTTGAGGCTTTAACGAAGACCGATGAACACAACATACCTTACTCAAGTCACCCACTGGAGCTACTGTATACACAGGACTTCCAGCCCTTGGCGCCCTCGCTAGTTGAGCTCCATAAATCCTGAATCTTATGGCGACCTGGTACACCAAGCTCCCTCAAATATACCAGCTGACACTCGCTTAATGGGAGTTCTTTGACTCGCTGGTCATGAATTGCCTTACGCCGACTAGCAGCAGCTTGCAGCCGGCCTCTAGCACCCTCAATAGCAACCTGTAATTATGCCTGATGTTCTTTAACCCACTGATTTACCCTACCAGCTGATGGCTCTGGTACAAGGCCAAGCAAAAAGTCCACTGGCAACCTTGGCTCCTGACCAAACATAAAAAATACGGTGACTCTCCAGTAGCTTGATGTGGGGAAGTATTATAACAGATGAGCACCCGTGCCAGACAAGAGGCCCAGTCTCTCTTCCTTCCAGAAGGCAACGTTCGCAATAAGTCATGTAAGGTGCGGTTAAACCTCTCACATTGGCCGTTGCCTGCCAGATGGTACGGGGTGGTGCGAGACTTAGCCACCTGATAAAGGCTGCACAACTGTTATATCAAAGCAGAATCAAAGTTACAGCCCTGTCGGCATGAATCCGGCCAGGAACCCCCGAACTTATAAAACCACTCTTCCACCAGGGCACTGGTCCACAGTCTCTGCCCATTGATCCCAGGTGGAGATTGCCACAGTAAACTTACTAAACACATCGGTCATAACCAGCACATGTTCTTGCCCAGAATGAGAGGGCTCTTCCATGGTAAAGTCGATAGCTACAATCTCATTTGGCCGTGAGGCCAACAAATGGCCCATATAACTACGGGCAACTGGAGCCACATCTTACGCCAGCTGGCATCGTTTGCATTCCCTGACCCAATGGGCCATGTCAGCTGCCATACCTGGCCAGTAACCCCGCTGCATCACCAGCTCAAGGGTACGTTCGATGCCTTGATGTCCATGCTGCTGGTGCAACAGTGTAAATACCTCAGATGTCAAGACAGCAGGCAACACCAGCTGAAGTACCTTCTCACCACCATCTGGGCGGAAAATCTTATGGTAGAGCAAGCTTTCCTCTTCTACCAACCAGTCCCATTGTTGTAGAAGCAGCAAAACGGGTTTAGACAGACATCGCCGCTCTCCTAACCCTGGTCGCTGCCCCTATCGCCAATATTTCAAAATTTTGCCCACCACAGGATCTGTGTCCTGTAACAAATGCACATCGTCAACTGTACGGCTGGGCATAACTTGAATTACGTTCAATGTAGCTGCAACCACTGGTTCAACAGCTACAGCCTGCTTCAACAATTCTGGTGCAGTTGACCCTAAAATCTCCCTATGTCCCTGCTCCTGACCAGAATCCCGCCGAGAAAGTGCATTAGCATTCTGATTATGCCTACCAGATCTTTACTGGATATCGAAATCAAATGCAGCTAGCTTGGCGGCCCACCTTTGCTCAGTGGTCCCAAGCTTAGCAGTCTTTAGATGGCTGAGAGGATTATTATCAGTGCGTACCAAACATTTAGACCCAAGCAGATATTCACGGAATTTCACAGTCATGGCCCATTTAAGGGCCAAGAACTCAAGACGCATGGAACTGTAAGTATTGTGGCGGACGCCGCGCACCGACCCCCCCAGATTTTTTTTCCGGTCCCGAAAAGAAAAACGCCCGAATTCGGCACCGCGGATGGAGGGGCAAGGCACAGTCTGGGGCGAAGCCACGAGGGGACAACCGGACGTACGCCCCCAACCTATTTGAAGCGCGCCGATCGGGTGGAGAGTGGGCGAATAAAAGGCACCCCTTTCAGCCTACGGGTGGGCTTCGGACCCCGGCGTACACGAGGTGCCTAGGCATTCCCCTTGACGCCTATTAGGGGCGGGGCGTCCCACTGACAGTCCAGTTTCTGGACAGTCACATCTTCCCCCCTTCAAGAATCTCGCTGGTACAGCGGGAGAGATAGTCAGCTGTGACGTTGACTTTGCCAGGCACATTCTGGATCTTGAATCTGAAGGGCTGCATGGCTAAATACCATCTTGTTATTCTCCCGTTAGAATCTTTCATACTCTCTGTAGCGAGGAAGGCGGGACGAGAGCCATGGGGCAGGAAGGCGGGGCATGCCTCACGGAGGAGATCGGGAGCATAAGAGGACGGGCGACAGGACTGCCGACGAGAGAGGACCGGGCCCGGACATGTTAAATTTTATTTATGTTTGTGTGGCCTTTTACTTCCGTGTTATTGTTTGTTAATTTTTGGATTAAAGTGTTTGAATGTTCGCCGGTTCCCTCCTCCTTCCTTCCATTTTATTTTGCTTTGCTACACTCTCCAACCACTGCAAAGTCTTGTGATCAGTCTCCAGAGTAAACTCACGGCCCAGCAAATAGTAATTTACAGAATCCAGTGCCCACTTTACGGCCAAGCACTCCTTTTCCACCGTTGAATAACGCACTTCTCTTGGGAACAGCTTACGACTAATAAAGGCCACTGGCTGTTGGCTCTCTAGGGGTCCCTGTAAAACAACCGCTTCAATACCCCTCTCAGAGGCATCTGTCTGCACAACAAAAGGTTGATTAAAGTCTGGATTATGAAGAACAGTATCAATGGTTAGAGCTCTTTGGATATCACAGAAAGCTTGCAAACTCCCCTCAGTCCACTGTAACTTGTTCGGGCAACGTAACCCCACCATATCTGTAAGTGGAGCAGCTCTAGGGACACAGTTAAGGACAAACCGATGGTAAAATCCAGCCATACCTAGGAAGGATGGCAGGTCCTTATGTGTCTGGGGCACAGGACACTTCTCCAAGGCTTGAATTTTTCCCACCTGTGGTCGCACAACACCTTGGCTGATGGCATAACCCAAATATTCGGTTTCCTGCTTTGCCACTGCACACTTACTAGAGTTAACCGTTAAGCCAGCTCTCTCAAGATGCTGCACGACTTCACGTAGGTGCCGCACATGTTCCTCCCACGTATAACTTTAAATGACAATATCATCAAGGTATGTAGAAGCAAAAGTAAAACCTTGCAGCACCTGATCCATTAACCTCTGGAAGGTTGCCACCACCCCATGTAGGCCAAAGGGTAACACTTTGAAATGGAAGAGGCCCCCTGGTGTGCTGAATGCAGTCAGTGGCCAGGAGGATGGAGTCAGCAGAATCTGACAATAACCTTTGGAGTAGTGTTGTCAAAAATATCGATATTTCGATAAGTATCGATACTGAAGAATCTGAAACAGTTCCAATACCCATGTCCCACGTATCGATATCAGCTGCGCGTTCCCGCTCTCTTTCTCTTTTCCGACAGTGAGTTAACACACACTGCACGTGAACGCATAACAACAGAGCCCCGCCTCCTCTCACAGACTTGACTCGTTTGCGGCAGTTAAATAGTGTTAATGTTAGAAAAGATGGCCAGTCTCAGTAACACATCTGGCGTGGTGCACGCTCGTTACGCTTCCCGTGTTTACCATAGCGATCCATGTATGTGCGCTGATCAATAATTTCATCCACTCGTTTTATTTGCCCTGGTTATATGTTGTTTATGTTCTTACAGAGTCACCGCAACAGTTCTCATGTTTAATGCACGCGTTTCTGTCTTTATGTGCGCTCATCAATGATTTCATCCACTCGTCTCGTTCGCTCCGGTTAATTTGATGTTTGAAATGATGCTGGTGAGAGTAAAGTCTCCGCAACAGTTCTCGCGTGTGATACACGTTTGCACTCCAGTGTTTACCATAGCGCTCTATGTATGTGCGCTGTTCAATGATTTCATCCACTCGTCTCATTTGCTCCAGTTAAAAGTTGTTAATGTTAGAAAAATGCGGAGTCTCTGCAACAGTTCTTGCATTTAAGTTTGCGTTTCTGTCTATATGTGCGCTGATCAATGATTACAGTATGGGCCTATGTGAATAAAAGCCAATTTAGCCAAATAAAAATGTAGGCTATTAACTAACATTAAAGAACAATGAATGAGCAATACATTTGTTGAAGTATTTATTAATCTCTTTTAAATGTTAGTTAAAAATACAACTATTTATGTAAGCTCCCCTGTTGAAAAATCCAGTATATGCTGGGTAAGGTATGTTTTGATCGATGCTGGTTTGATCTTAAACCAGCTAAGAACCATCTTAAATCAGCATATGACCATCTTAAACCAGCACATGAACACAGAGGTGGGTAGAGTAGCCAAAATCTTTACTCAAGTAAAAGTACAAGTAACTAGAGAAATTGTTACTCAAGTAAAAGTAAAAGTCACTATTTTAAAAATTACTTGAGTAAAAGTAAAAATGTATGCAATGAAAAAACTACTCAAGTAGCTAGTTACTTAGTTACTTTGTATCTGATTATATAGGCCTACTACATAAAATTAATATTAACGCCAATATTTTAATATTACATTTTAATCAATATTTTTATTATCATAAACAGATATCTTTGCAATATACTAGAGAGACTAAAGAATAGACAAACACAGAAGAGACAAGCATTTCTGTAAATTTCATCTAGTCCTGATGTCAATGTAGTTTACACAACTTATTTAGAATAATAGACCATGTCAAACTAAAGCATGAACTAAACTCAGAGCATTTCCTAAGATGATCTAGAACATCTGCAGTGCTCTCTTAAATGAAATACACATTTTTGAACAAAGCTCATGTTTTCTCGTGTTGTGTCACGTGTGTGTTGTGAAACGCTCTTACTTGTAAACAAACAGTAAACAGTGAACCACACGCCCATCAACAAGTTTTCTTCCTTCTGTTCTTCAAATGTATATTTCTGCAAGCCCACGTCTCTGTGTCTGACAGGTAACGCGCATGTTGCGGTGTCTGACGAACAGGTCGCGCGGGTGCGCGCATATGGCGGGCATTTATCATTGCTGGCAAACAATATGACACATTTGCAGTTTTGATTGTATAGATATAGATTCATATCCACTTCATCCAACGCTCTTTGTGTTCTGCGTGTTCTTAAGTTTCGCGCTACGAGGAGTGAGTAATCCTGCTTCAGATGATTCAGATCGTGCTGCGAACTGAACAAATCATTTGAACTGATTCATTAGCCTATTCAAATGGTTTTGCCCATTGTTCAATTAATGCTTTCAAAAGAATCGACTCAAAAGAATCGATCACTCGGGAATGCCCGTAAAAAGAGACGACAACCTTGAAATAAACAACGCGTTTTAAAAAGCATATTTTAAAATGAAGGAACGAAGGAACGTCACGCAATGTAAGTTATGTAACGAAGTAAAAGTACAGATTTTCTATTAGAAATTTACTCAAGTAAGAGTAAAAGTACACACTTTTAATTGTACTTAAAAAGTACATATTTTCCAAAATGTTACTCAAGTAAATGTAACGAAGTAAATGTAGCGCGTTACTACCCACCTCTCCATGAACAGTTTAAACCAGCACAAACCAGCAAACCAGCATCAAAACATACCAAACCAGCATAGGCTGGTTTTTTCAACAGGGTCTGGTCCATTAATACTGACAAATACAACTTTGATTTTAAATAGTAAATGTATTCGTAAAATAAACATTAGATTAACAATTAATAAATAATGTAAAAATATATACCTCATTGTCTAGTCTTGTTCAATTTAACTTCAAATAAAATTAAAAAAGGTCTATATTGCTATTGCTTATTAGGGCCTTATTGCTATGGCAGTTTATTCCCCGTGGTATCGAAAATGGTATCGAATATCGATATTTTTTTAGGTATTGAATAGAAGTTAGAAATTCCAGTATCGTGACAACACTACTTTGGAGAGATCTATAGTAGTTAAATATTTCGATTGAACCAAGCGATCAATCAAATAACTGATTCTTGGAGTAGGATAAGAATCAAACTTGGACACTGAATTCAAGTATCGGAAATCAATACAGAATCGAATAATCCCATCTTTTTTTTGCACAAGTACTATCGGATGACACCATTCACTGTTTGACGGTTTAATAATCCCCAGGCGAAGCATTAGATCAGTTTCCTCATTCAAAGTCCCCTGAAGTCGCTCAGGTATCCTATAACTTTGACGTTTCACAACAGCATCAGGCTTTAATACCACATTGTGTTCAATCAGGTTGGTAAACCCAGGACATTCAGAAAATACTCTTGCGGTGAAGAGAGCTTGTACCTGTCATCACTGAGAATCTGTTAGATGGTCTAGGCCGCTGGCCCCTAGCATTGGCAGAGGTAGATACTGATCACCTGACTTCTCCTCTTCAACACGGCAAATCATCAGAGACTGTGACTTCTCAGGTCTGGGGACCCACTCCTTAAACAGATTGACACGCAAAACTCGACTGGAACGATCTTGCCCAGGCATACTGATTTCATAAGTCGTAGGACCAAGCCGTTTCTTAACTTCAACTTGGTAACATGACAAGTACCTTTTGACAAACCCCCAGATTTCGCTCTCGAGCCCGTGGATCAATAGAACCAATGGCCCCTTGACCTCATGCCCGTACAACAGCTCAAAGGGAGAGAAGCCCGTAGAAGCCTGAGGGACCTAACCGAAAAAAAAGGTAGGGCAACCACTGGTCCCAGTCTCGCCCGGTCTCACTGACAAACTTCCGAAGCATCTGTTTCAAGGTCTGATTAAATCGCTCAGTCAGCCCATCTGTCTGCGGATGGTTAGGAGTGGTACAAAGGCTTTTAATTCCCAGGAGCTGATAAACCTGCTTCAACAGGGTGGACATAAAGTTTGTGCCTAGGGTGGACATAAAGTTTGTGCCTTGGTCGGTTAAAATCTCTGCTGGAAATCCAACTCTTGAGAACAACTGGACCAAAGAAGCAGCAATAGGCTTGGCTTTTACAGATCCCTCTGGATATCTCCTGGCATAATCCGTTATCACCAGCATGAATCTGTTTCCAGAGCGACTCCTCTCAACTGGACCGACAATATCCATCCCAAGTCTCTCAAATGGAGTGCCAATGATAGGAAGGGGCTGTAGCGGGGCTTTATGTGGACGCCTGAGAGAAACATTTTGACAAACAGGACAGCTCTTACAAAATTTAATAACATCCGCTTTCAAACCAGGCCAATAGATGTACTTCTTGATTCTTGCTGTGGTCTTATTTTTCCCCAGGTGGCCAGCCCAAGGAATCGAGTGGCTCAGATGTAACACCACCTCTCGAACACACTGCAGAATCACCAGTTGTTTCTGTGGCCCAATCTGGCGGTAAAGTATGCCTTTTGTTAGTACATATGTCACTGCTTTGTCATTAGGACATCACTGCTGCTCTGGCAAAGCACTCTTTGAGGCTGGCATCTTCCTGCTGCATCTGAATGATGTTAGCGAGCAACTGAATGTTGACAGGTAGGTCACAGGCAGGGTTTTCAGACATTTTAAAAGCAGGTTATTTTACCTTCTCTTGTCTCTTTTCCCTTCTTGTCTTCCTCCTTTTCAGCTCACCGGTCTCGATCTCTGCATTGAAGAAAGGTAGAGCACTCAGCATATATCCAGACTCTTCGGACTGGTTAAACTTTGCTCTGGTTACCACCATTTGACACCTCTGTACCGGGTGTAATAACTCTAGCAGCACTGGTATGTATTGACCCAGAATCACACAAAAAAACAAGTTATCAGCCACTCCCACCTCCAACAGGTACATTTGATCTTTCACCTTAACACAAACATTGGCAGTGGGCAATACTCTCTCATCCCCATGTACACAGCAAATAGGCAGTTTGTTCACTGAGCTAATCAAATATGGCGGTACAATCCTTCTGCTCACAAGAGTCTGATCACTGCCAGTGTCAATTAAAGCAGCCGGTTTTACACAATTAATCTCTACATCTGCAGTTCTGGAGAAGGTTATGTCTTTATTTACCTCATGACTTGGAACAAAACATAAATGTGTGAGCTGAGCTGTGTTCTTTGAAAAATTTGGCTTGGTGTGTCCTCCTTGACCACAAAAATAGCATATGGGAAGTCGCTTGGGAGAAAAGTTCAATTTAGCCAAAACAGGTTTCCCCACTGGGGGCTTACTCAACTCTCAACTCAACTTTATTTATATAGCGCTTTTACAATTTTCATTGTTCAAGCAGCTGTACATGAGACATATTGACTATAAGCAAAATAATTAAAGTTGTACCTGCAAAAACAAGAAAAGGTTGAAAAAACAGAAGACAGACATACCCACATACAAAACACTCCACACACACAATATGCACACGTACTAACACACATAGACACACACGTACGTACACAGACAAGTACGCACACACACACACACACACACACACACACACACACACACACACACACACACACACACACACACAC
>NC_079911.1:1429772-1481483 GCF_024868665.1 Triplophysa rosa
CCACACACACAATATGCACACGTACTAACACACACAGACACACACGCACACACACACACAAGCACACACACACACACACACACACACACACACACACACACACACACACACACACACACACACACACACGCGCTCAGTGAGAGCACACATTTAGGATAAAGGAGAAAGCCCTCTGCTTTCCTTTGCTGAACTTGTGGCTTGTCCAGAGAACAAGGGTCATTACCAGGTCTCCCAGTCCAAGGCTTATTCTTCCCCCTAGCTGCAACAAAGATGTCTGCTAATGATGTGGTTTCAACTGCTGTTCCTGGATTCCTTTCTCAAATCCATACCTAGAGTTCAAAGGAACCATTCTTAGGTATTGATCCAGAATAATGATCTCCCTCACCTCTTCTACCGTCCTCCCTTTAGGCTGGATCCATTTCCCAAACAGCTCCTTGAGACGACTTTAAAGCTCTTTTGGGCTCTCAGAGGGATCTACTACTAAGGAACAAAACTTTTGCCGGTAAGTCTCAGCATTAACATCATATTTCTTCAAAATGGCAGACTTTAGCTTGTCATAGTCAGTAGACTCACGTAAATCCATACTGACATACGCTGCTCTTGCCTTATCAGTCGATAAAGGGAATAAATGCCAAACCCAGTCAGTTTTAATCCATGTACAAACAACTGCAATCCTTTCAAATGTAACAAGGAAGTGCTCCACATCATCAGTATCACTCAGCTTCTCCAATCGAGGTATTTGAGATGGTGGGGGGTCTACGTTGTCTCCAACCTGATTAAAACTTCCCTGAGGAGCTAACACTAAAGAATGTCCATCTGAATCTACAACGTTCGTATCGGGCCTTTCTGGAGCTTCCTGCTCAGCATCAGAACTGTGCGGAATAGGGCATGTACGTGCTTGAACTTGCATTTGCAGTAAACTGAATTGGTACTGGAGAGTCTTAAAACGTCATTCCTCATATGCATTGTGGGAATATTATTCATATAAAAAGTATGATTTAATTATCAATATAATCAATAAGTGTTTTCTTTCATTAAATCATTAAGCTGTGTGCTTTTGTCATGTGCTTTCTATTTTACTCAGTGGAAAGTTACTGTGGCAACGAAGTGAGACAGGATAAGTGGGGGTTGGAACCATAAATTATCTAAATCAACACACACACACACACACACACACACACACACACACACAAAGAGTCACATATAAAAAAGAAATGTTATGAATCAATCCACTGCATATGTTTTAAGTATAATCATGAGTTGTGATGTGTTTTAATGAATCATAGGATTAAGAAACAACGCTACATAATTAAAAGTATTAGATGATTGAGTGTTTTCTTTTTACTAAAAGAATGTTAAGAATGTTGGTATGTTGTCCGGCCACAAGAAACTGTCTCTAGGAGACCACTCCCCAAAAGAAACTGTCCCTGGGGAACATTCCTCAAAACTAGCGACTGACCACAGGATGTATGTTTTGAGAAGATGTTGTTTTGCAGGAACTAAGAAAAAGGACAGAGTCAGATAACCTGGTTCACGGTGATTGGTGGAAAGGGAGCAGCACTCCTTAAAAGGCAGAGGAGGAGTCAGAAGATGCGAACGACGTCACATACTGAATAAATATGGGTGTTTTTGAATAATTTGGGTTGTTGGCTTGTGGTGGAGAGAGGAGATCGTCTGACAACCCAAAGCTTTGTTACTCCTTTTTACATCTGATAATAAACTTCTAATCGATTTTGGAGAACGTCTCTATACAAATTTTTGAACATGCAGGACTGCCTAAAAAGTCCAACAGCATGCACTTGCTGCCTTACCACCTCCCGGCCCGCCACCCTAGCCATATAGGCTCGAAGCAAGTTTGTCAGCTCAGTCACCGAGACTTCTATGTCTCCTGCTGCATTGCCTCCTTCTGCTCCTTCTACTACAATCGGCTCCTCCTCCCTCTCTTCCTCTAACTGCAAGGGAGGAGCTTCAGGCATACTTTTCTTTGTGGCCCGACTCATGGTAATGGGGGAAAGCAATATAAGGGAAAAAACAGCCACGAGGGGAAAAAGAAACAAACAAGCCTGGTGTTCCTGATTACCTGAAGATCCCACCGCTGCAACCATATTTGAGGGACCGAGAGGCCAAGGAATGGAAACACCAGCTTTACTATGAAAATAATGTGTTTTTATTTGAACCCAGTTCAAAATCTCAAACAAGGGCAGCAAGGACGGGACTCACAAATGAACAAACACAGAGCTTATAAAGAAAAAGATGGGCCCATTCTTAAACAAGAGGGGACAACCAAACATACATTACATTTACCACATAACACTAAACACATAAAAATGTTTAAAGCTATTCCCGGATCCCGGAAAGAAATTCCCGGATGGCTTACTGGTTACGCCCACATTCTGAAGCACCCAGCGACAGATACTTGGGATACTTCTCTATCCCATGAGCCCACGGGACCAGGCCCGTCTCCACAGGGGGGCCAGGGTGGGCTTTGCCCACCCAATCAGAAGCTTTGCCCACCCTGCCTCCACCCAGAGCCGTTGAGAGAGAGGATCTGTGATCCGCCGTTGCTGTGAAAAAATGATTCCATTGCAGTGAACAGACTTGGCGCGACTCTCTCTCTCAGTGACTCTGCGTCAGAGTCCTACACGGTCCTGTTTGATAATCCCGCACCGGCAGTAATTAAAAGAACAACTGACCCGACATCTGACAGTAACACTGATTTAATGCCGTACCCGACCCTACCCGTTTGACAAAAATGCCGCGACCCGAACCGCACCCGCATTACATCTACATGATGTAGACAAATCCATTTATTTTCTCACGCAACAAGTAACAAAATATTAAGAATTCCTGGTTAATGAATAATCTTCGAACTAGACTTAACGTTACATATATTAAAACCATGCGCATGTTAAAGACACTTTTTGTTTGTGTAAAATGTGCCCTGTTATTTTGTCGACAAGCAGAGGCAGAGCCAGACATTGTAGACATTGGGGGCTTAGCCCCAATCTATGGACATGGTCCCCCAAGGAGATTTTTTCCCCTTTATGGCAGCTATATTACTATTTTACTAAGTGTTCTTTGATTTATCATTTTGAAACCATAACATAACAATGTTGATAATGACATTTTCTCTTCTCTTGCCTAAAAAATAGACAAAATATGTGTGCTGTAAGCGTGTAACTATGAAGTTACATAAAAATGGTAAATTGGGAATTTGAAATAAACAGCATTACTAATCTTGAATCTTGAGGCCTATTAAGTAGTTTGCATCTCTGAATCTTATTTAACATTTTGGCTTTGTTATGTTTGCCTTCTTACGGCCAAAACATACTGCACGCGTGAGCAACGCGTTGCAGAGCATTTCCTGCTCCGTGAGCACGCGCTGCTTATGCACTATTCACACGTGCAGTATGTTTAGGCCGTAACATCTCATTACACAGTAAGTCATCTCCGTGCTGGAATTCACGGCACGCATGATTCTGCCAAGCGCCCGACTGCTGATTGGCTGAAAATTCGGTCTTCTTCAGTCTGATTGGCTGACATTCTACTTGGTCTCTGTAATTTGATTGGCTGGAATTCCGTAAACCCTTCCATGAACCCATTTGATTGGTCAACCTTTTGACATTGACGAGCACTAGCCGCTGCTGCAGCTGCACACAGTTGGGCACAGAAATAACGAGAACAGCCTGTAACAAGTGGGTAAAAAATTATTACTGTTATTATTTCTTTATATCCTAACAGTGGGCCGGCCCACATTGAGCAACGGCCCGCAGGCAGACTATTCAGAACGTTAACAGCCATTAGCCGATAATCTCTGCATCGGTTAACAGTATTCACATCAAATAACTATAAATAGACACTTTCACAGTAATAACGAAGCCACTGTAATAATGACCGATTTGAAAAGCGTGTTTACTGTCAGAAGATTCAGCATTTTAATTTGCACACATTTAATTTTCCCTAGTTTTAAACTGAACGTCTTCCTCGGTTAGGCTAACGATACTGGAGTGGAGGACTACCGAGTTTAAAACTAAATTCTGCCACCTAGTGTACTGTATGAATTCATTTTAAACACCTGAATAGATTCGGGGCTTTGTAAAAAACATTCGTGGCTTGAGCCCCAAAAGCCACCCCCCGCTCCGCCCCTGTCGATAAGTATTGCAAATGAGCACATCACAACATGAAATACACATCACAGTAATGTAGCTTACGTCTGTTAATATGTGGTACAAAGCATCGTTCACTGCTTGCATAGATACATATAAGTAATGTAAATAAACATATTTACTTAAGTAACTAAACATAATGTATATATTTTATTTGTCCATTAGTACTGTTGATGAATTCAGGAAAATTTGAGTTGAATAAACAACGAGTTAACACATGTGCAACTACTTCCACATTTAAATGCAGTATTGAGCACAAATCACAGAGGTCACTTGAATCTTGTTTGACTGTTACAGGGACAGATGAGCACACTCGTTAAAATCACGAAGGTGGCGACGGTGGTCAGCTGCGAGATGGCAGTAGGATGTGGGGTTCAACGCCTGTAGATACAGGATCATTTGTCACAACAATAAATTGAAATAAAGCTTTGATTTATGTGATGTTTACTTGTATATGTATTTATAATTGTTAAATTCATTTATTTTCTTACATCAAATTTACGTATTTTTTATTCATGTTTATTCTATAGTTTTCTGTAAATAAAACATTACATTACTTCACGTCTCCTTTGTGAAGGCATTACAAACGTGTTGCAAATGCTGGGAAAACTCATGGAAGGTAAAGTTATAGCATTACTGATGTTAATCCACCTGTCTCTCATAACTTAAATTGTTGCGCTTGTTATTACGTCGCATGGTCAATCTCTGGCCCATGTACAATCCAGTACAGTAGGTGGAGGATATGCACCACAAACATAATTTGCTCCCCGCCATTAAAAAGGAAAATAAGATTATCAATATGGCGGACAACAGCCGATAGCATTCAAACTACACCCATTCAGGGAAAACAGTACGTACCAATTTAGCCCCGTTGAGTACGTACCTACTGAAATTAAGTACCTACTCATTGAGTATGCGATTTCAGATTCAGCCTGAGACTCCTGTCTCCAGACCAAAACCACTCACACTGGTAACTTTAAACTCAAATAGAAACATGTACAAATAACAGATACAACTAAACTAATTTGTGTGCACTCCAAATCAGTAACGATGTAAATAAAGATGTGATGCATGTGTAAATAAAGAATTAATGATTATTGATCGAGTTGTGTACTTATTGTTCTAATGACTAAATATTCAAATGGCTAAGTACACTTTAACTATGTTAGGGTTCAGGTAAGAAAACTCGAGAGTCACGTGCAGGGTAAATAGAATCTTTAATTAATTCCTCAGCCGAAACAACATAGGGAAAACACACTGCAACTGAGGACCGCCAAGCGGTGAGAAACCAGATATTCAAAAAAAATCTCCTTTAAAAGGAAGAGTCAGGAACCAGGGTCTCGGATGCACAGGGCAAAAAGGCTCGAGCACTCGGCCAAAAAAGGGGGAAGGAGCTAAAGAGTCTTATATCCAGCGGCCGGGCCGCAACTGAGAGTAGAGCGAGGATTGAGCCCATAGCGAGTCCAATAGACCGATGGGAAAGATGCACTTGGATGATGATCCACTGATGAACCCGAGACCTCACAAACTATAACTCAGATCCTTCATAAGCAAGTATGTATGTGTATATGGTGTGTACAGGAAGAGAGAGACAACGGACCATCAAGTCTTTGGTGCTGCCAGTTTTTGGACCGTCACAGTGGCCAATATACATAGCCTGTAAATTGCCATGATTTTCCTTGGCAATAAGTTATATAGGTTAAATCAACAGAAGAGTACACAGAAGACACATTCCTTCACAATGATGTACAGTACATTAAAGCTCATAGTTGTGCTCCAGAAGCTTAAAAATAATGTGTACATTAGCTGCCTATTTGGGCCATGTCAAAAGTGTTATGAGTGGGATGTGCATTATCTACCTATGTGAGGCCTGTCAAACAAGTTATGAATGGCATAACAGTACATCCGTAACTTATCTGACGGGGACCTCATAGGTGGCGAATGTACAAAGCCTGGAAATGTCCATTATTTACGTTGGCAATGAGTTATACAGGTAAAAACAACAGTATAGTGCACATGAGACAAAATCCTTTTTAATTATGTACATTAAAGATAATCAATGTTTTTAAGAAGCCTAAGAACAGTGTGTACATTAGCTATCTATGTTGACACCGTCAAATAAGTTACGACTGGGACTTCCTGTGACTCAGCAAAACCACTTTGTATAAAAAAGCTTACTTTGTATACGAATGAACTTTTCACAGAAATAAGTCTCTGCGCAGCATTTTCGGCATAAATCTGCTTTATTTTTGTACAATCTCTGGTGTCGAGAGCTTACATTGCGGCAGACCAAACTGCCTCCTCTCTCCACGCTATGGCTCCTGCTAGGGCTGGGCGATATACCGGTATGTACGTGACTACCGGTATTATTTTGTGCCATGATATGAATTTTGCTATATCATGCATACCGTTATATATTCATGAACTCTAATTTTGCATTTATATTGTTTTGTTCAATTTGTCAACTGTTAACACTGCTAATGAAGACACAGAGTCGAGGGAGAACGTTTTAATCTTTTGTCCTCTAAGTCCAACTTTGCGCTACACAGGCATTAGTAATCAAACAGAGAGCGCCGTAACAGTCCAAATTAATAGAGCACAAACCGCCGAACGTTACTCAAACACGCCACAGCAACAATCAAGCGTGCACAAGCAACTGCAGCTTGCGTTTGTGAATTCATGAGATTGAACATGAGATTTGAGTGAAAAAGATGAGCGCACGCGCAGAAAGTGAGGTTGTTGAACAGCACGAGGAGGAATTAGTTAAAAAAAGGGGAGGCTCCTCTGTCGTATGGAACTGGTTTGGGTTCAAAATCTCTGACATCGACCAACAAACCATACTCTGCAAGTTGTGTCGCCGTGTTGTTGCAGCCAAAGGTGGAAACACTAGCAATCTCTTTCACCACTTGAAAACCATGCATGTCCGCGAATATGAGACATGCACCCAAATGCATACAACAGATCGTCCCGAAGGCGGAGGCGGCGCACGCCCGAAGACGAGGATGGCTCCCATTCAGCAATCAATAAAGTCTTCATTCGCTGCCGGTACTCCGTATGACAAGATGAGTAAAAGATGGAAAGACATAAGTGCAATACCACATCACATAGCGAAGAACATGGCACCCATTTGGACTGTGGAGAAAGAAGGTTTCAGAAAGATGATTCAAACTCTGGAGCCAAGATACGAGATCCCCAGCCGTAAATATTTTAGTCAAACACACCTGCCACAGCAAATGCCTACAAACTTCATATTTTCCCGACGACCACAGCGGGGAAATAATCGCATCGGGTCTAAGGGATGCATTTTTGTGTTGGGGTTTAAAAGAGTCACGCCAAGTATGTATGACGACCGACAGTAGATCAAACATGATCAAAGCACTGCAACTGAACAACTGGAAAAACCTTGGGTGTTTCGGAAACAGGCTGCACAATGCCACTGGTAAGTTCGGTTTGAACGAATCTGAACTTCTGAATGAATCGGCTGTTTGAACAAATCGAACAAACAAATAATTGACTCATAAAATTGAGTCATAACGACATTTACCGCCACCTACTGGAAGTTTTAGTTTCTTATTTAATAATTTAATAAAATAACAATTTCATTGTAACACGTTCAATAGATAGGAAGGAAGGAGGCGGGAACCAGCGAACATCAAATAAACTTTTAATCAAATAAACAAACAATAACACGGAAGTAAAAGGCCGACAGCCACCTCACAGTAGACTGCCGGCCACACAAACATAAATAAAACTTAACACATGTCCGGGCCCGGTCCTCTCTCGTCGTACACTCCTGTCGCTCCTCCTCATATGCTTCCGGAGCTCCTCCGTGAGGGATGCAAGACCGGTGTAACGCATTAATTCAAATCATTAAGCATAGTATACACAAAATCACTCACCATTTACTTATTCTCATCATGGTCATCAAGTCTGTGTAATAAATGTTTTATTTTATATTTATTTTTGAAGCTACTTTTTGTAATGTGTCTTTACATGATAATGACTTTACATTTTTCTTTTTGGGGGTAATTTCTTAGCCAAACTTGATGTGTGAATAATTTGTGATTAATTGCCATATCATTTCTGGATCAAAAATTGTAATCACTTGACAGCCCTAGTTTTCAAATGTGCTAACTATGATCCAGTCTCTAACAATGATCAAGTCTCTACAATTAATAGTTGAATGTGAATCTACAGTATGTATGCATTACAGTCTAAATTTTCAATGTCCATGTTGTAAATTTCATGTTTGTAGTTATTGTGACTTTTTTGTATTGTCATTCTATTTGAATTATTTTTCACCCTATTACTTTGATTTCTTATTTGCAATTTCCAGAGAGGAGTGTTCAAAACGAAACCCGGATTTCTCGAGCCACAGGGGTGTGCAAAAAGATAGTAAGCACATTTTCTTACAGCTGGAAAAAACAGAAGGCCCTGATGAGTGCACAGATTTAAAGAGGCCTGCCCCCACACTAGTGTTGCTTTTGGCGGCCTGTTTTAATTTTAGTTTTAGTCTAGTCTTTGTGTCAAGCTGTCATTTTAGTTTTTATTAGTTTTAGTCATGTTCATACTCTTTTTAGTCTAGTCAAGTTTCAGTCGACTAAAAGTCTGAGCATTTTGGTCTTATTTTAGTCAGAATTATCCATGACTATTTTCGTCTAGTTTTAGTCGACGAAAACTGATGACATTTTAGTCTAGTTTTAGTCAATGAAAATTGTATTTTAGTCTCTTTTTAGTAATGCAATTCTATTTAACCCAGTCAGTATAGTTTAAGTACCTAGTAGTATAGACGAAACCAACATTTTCTTTTAGCCAAACCCATTTCAAACAAGGTTATCTTATGATATTATTGTTACCTTATAGACTCAGAATACATCCATTCCAGACACGGAAGACATCTGATTTGAATTTACGGCCATCGGTAGGGGTGGGAATCTCTAGGCACGACACGATGCGATTCAGAGGGCTGCGATGCGATGATAAAACGATTCTCGATGCATCTTTTTCCTATACAAATTTTCTTTTTCTTGCTGTGTGACTATTAAAATCAAAGTATTTGTCATAACCCAGACCGATTTTACTTCCAATATCCTTTATTAACCTATTTAATCCCATTGGTCACAATTGTGACCACAATTTTTCCTTGCATATTTTAGTGTGGAATTGAAAAGTAACTCATATTATGAAGCACATGTTCATATATAATGAAAATGTAAGATGTTTATATGAGTTTATGGTAGGTCTAACATGATTTGTTTGTTTGGTCATGTGACCAAACACATTTATTTCCTGGTGCTGACATCTTACCGGAAGGATGACATCAAAGCTCAGAAAGGACAGGTAAGTTTACTAAGTTCCTTTTTGAATAGCTCATACATTTTTTGCACATATCGGCATGAAAGGGTTATCTATACATACACATCGAAATTAAATTATTACATGCTTTATTCTGTTGTCAAACTGCAGATAAATAAAGACGGTCACAATTGTGACCAGTGGTATAACACAGGGAGTCTATGTCCCCCATATGTCATTCTGTGTTATTTTTATGAACTCTCTTTCAGACTGACTTTAGTCAAGTTTTGGATTTACTTTACACTGATGACCCAGAGCCTGGAATTTGTAATATCGCAGTGGTCCCTAAGATAGAGAAGGATGCAATACAAAGCGACTGTGATAGCGATGCATCTGACATGGATTTAACTGGTGACTCAGCTCACATACCATCAAGAATTTTGAATTCTACTGCAGAACTGTTTGGATCTGATCATTTTGAGGAAATTGAACCTGAATGCGAGGACCAACCAAAACTAAAAATTCAAACAAGAAATCTCTCAAAAAAACTTGAAGCTGCTTCATCATCTTTATTGCCATCTTCAGATGCTACTACTGCCACCATGCCAGTGCCCTTGGCAGAAAAAATCCAGGAACCTGCCTGCGGCGACCAACCAAGACTCACAATCCGAACAAGAAAGCTTACAAAACAACTTGAAGCTGCCTTCTTTAAGGTGAGGCCAATCTTCCAGGAGCTCAATACCTCATACAAAATTCTGCCATTCAGTAAATGGCTGTCAGTTGATGAGAGTATGATTCCCTACTATGGGCGCCACGGGTACAAGCAGTTCATAAAGGGAAAACCAATCCGCTACAGCTATAAGGTTTAGAGCCTGGCATAAACAAGCTGGTGTTCCAGAAGGATGCAACTTCACGCATGACAACCTCTTAACCACATTATCTCTGATTGATGAGATGAGTAAGGATATGGGTGCACTGGGACCATGCGGCAAAACCAGTTGTTTGATGTGCCATTCAAACCAATGGAGGAATTCCAAAAGTTACAGCGGTAGTTCTGTCTGAAGGAGAAAAGCTACTGGTGAGGTGGAGGGATAACAGTGTGGTCACTGTTGTAAGCAATGTGGAAAAAGTCTACACTGAGTTACCAGTTAGGAGATGGAACAAGGAAAGAAAGGCATATGACTACCTCCAGCAACCTCAAATAATCCACTCTTACAACCAGCGAATGGGAGGAGTAGATTTATATGATCTTCTGGTGTCCCGTTACCACAGCACAATAAGATCAAAAAAGTGGTGGTGGCCAATTTATGCCTGGACTCTCCACAGTGCTGTGGTCAACAGTTGGCTGTTCCACAGAGATGTCATGAATGGTGATTATGATCTCCTTGGATTTCAGAGAGTAGTTGCCCAAAGTCTCCTGAAAAAAACTGGTACTGCACCAAAAGGACATGGGAGGCCATCCTCAATGTTAGCTGCTGTGACTGATATACCCAGGTTTGATGGTGTTGCTCACTGGCCGATAAACACAGGTAGGCAGATTAGATGAAGATTTGTTTTTAATCACAGTTTTTTTATAACACCTGCAAATGTGTTCCAGAAGCTATACAAAAGAGAAATCATTGTGTAAGTATTCATTTTGTTTTGCAGGAAATAGGTTTCTCAGATGTCGTGTCTGTGATGGTCGCACATCATTTGGTTGTGAAAAGTGTGCCAGGCCAATGCATATTGAGTGCTTCAAGACGTTTGAGGGAGGTGTTATCTAATCCATGAATTCCACACCAGGACACAGTTGTGATTTTTTTATAATTTTACTGTTATGTCTGAGGGAGGTGATATCTAATTTATGAGTTCCACACCAGCACACAGTTGTGACTGTTGATTGATAATTTTTGTGATTATTTCTTGTTATTAATGAATTGTTACATGTTCCTTAGCATTGTTACATGTTTCCTACCATAGGCTCATATTTCATCATTTGTTTATTTATTTTCATTTGTTTATTTATGTATTTATTTTTATTTATTTTATTTGTATTAAGTTTTTCTTTTCTTTTTGTAATTTTAAGTATTTTTATGTCATTTATAGTTTATAGTGAAGGCTATAAGGATTACATTCTATGCAAGTTATAATTTGTTATTTTATCATAATTTTATTTAAATACTTGTGCCATGCTGTTGCATAGGATTGCTATTTTGTCATTTTTGAAACTGAAAACACTTCAACAATTCGTGAACACACGTACACCTGGAGCAGTGGGCAGCTATCACTGCAGCGCCCGGGGAGCAGGTAGGAGTAAGGTGCCTTGCGCAAGGGAACCTCAGTCGTTACCCGCCGGCCCTGGGTATCGAACCGGCAACCTTCTGGTCACGAGTCCGACTCTCTAACCATTAGGCCACGACTGCCCTAAATTGTTTATTGTTTAATATGTCAACTGGAAGGTTACATTTGCCAGCATTGCAAAGAACCAACAGGAGAAGAGTGACTGCCCTCAGTGCCCTGTAGTAGCATACAGAATGCAGTAAATTAATGCAGACGTCTTTTGCACATAGCACTGGAGCTAGAGAGGTTTAAAGTTATTATAGTTCACTAAAGTATTTTTTGTCTGAGTGTTCAATTTAACGGGACTTTTATTTTGACGGGTCTTTGGTTAGACGCTTGAGTTTTTGTGTTTGCAGATACCTTCACTCAAACAGTAAACGTTCGTAAAATAAACTCTCAGAGCAACTCTGGAGATGAAGTTCGTTTGTTCATATCCTCATACAGTGCAGACGCAGATAAATCCTCGACCATCACTCGTGTTGTATGTTAAACTGTGCACATAATTCACTCAGACACGCGCAGCCAGATGACATTTAAATAGCAGGAATCCGCTCCGCATCTAGGTTAAAGCATCAGACGAAATAACGTTATAACATTTTGTCTCGTCTCGTTTTGGTCAACGAAAATGAAGAGACATTTTAGCATAGTTTTTATTTGTAAACCACATTTAGTCTCGTTTTTATTCGTCAACAATATTGCATTATACATTTATTTATAGTCATCGTCACATAACCAGCATTTACGTTGCGTCTAGTCTCGTTTTCGTCACGTGATAAAGGTTCGTTGACGACCATATTTCGTCATAATTTTCGTTGACGAAAGCAACACTACCCCACACAAGCTCATCACAGAATCTGCAACAAGGTGGGGATCTCGTCTGCAGATGATTGAAAGAGTCCTGGAACAGGAGAAAGCAATTACACAAGTCCTGGCAGCAGACAAAAGACACGGCCTTGGAGTCGGTCACAGCAGCACTGAAGCCACTCCAAGATTTTACAGATGCCCTGTCAGGAGAAGCATATGTCAGTGTGTCCTATTTGAAGCCTGTCATCCATCTGTTAAATACAGAGATTCTGAATCCAAAAGAGGATGATACCGAACTGACCCAAGAGATCAAAACTAAGGTTCTTGATTACTTGAATAGCAAGTATACTGACCCTGCAACAGATGAGCTACTCACCATGGCAACCTTTCTCGACCCAAGATTTAAAACCATGTACTTGTCCCCTGAGAAACTGGAGGAAATTAAAGTGAGAGCAGCCTCAGAGACTGAAGCCCTCCTGGAGGAGAACCCTGCCCTGGTACTGGTAGAATCATCTCTTGCAGAGGATCAACCTGAAAGGGAGGGAGAAACAGCCACTGCTCCACTACCATCAGCCAAAAAGCCCAAGAAGAGCCTTGGAAGCTTCTTTAAGACCAGCAGTGCATCGGCCTCATGTTCACAGAAGCAGATCATTGAGCAAGAGCTAAACAGCTACATTCTGGCAATGACACCAGACAGTGAGACTGATCCTTTGGAATGGTGGCGATTTCATGGATCTTCAAGCAAAAAATTACTTATGTATTACTGCCACAAGTTCGCCCTCTGAGAGGGCATTCAGCACTGGGGGCAACGTCGTCACATGTAGCAGGGCGGCACTGAAGCCAGAAATGGTCAACAGGTTGGTGTTCCTGGCACGGAACTTGTGAAGATGTTGATGCGATGTGAGGTTGTGTGAAAAGTGTAACCTTTTTTTCCAAGACTATTACTTAGCAATCTTCTTTATCTCCTAAAACATACTTGAAATATTGTATTTAATTAGACATAATATTTAATTTAGGCCTACCTCATGTTGCCACTTTGCACTGTTTGAATATTTGGTGGCTGAGGTTTGAAATGTTTACTTTAAAAAGCTTACAGCATTTAAGTTTGTATAAACTACATTTTCCGTGTAGTAATCTTCTTTATCCCCTATGTACTATAAAGTATTTTATTTTACATAATATTTAATTAAATTTCTACCTCATGTTGAAATTTTGCACTGTTTGAAAAAAAAAACAATTGCACAATTAAAATTTTTTTTTAAGAAAGTTGATGTGAGTATTGGTTGGTACTAGCTGAAGCTTTAAAAGATTTGATTGAAAGTATTAGGGTACGATCAGACAGAACGCGCTTTTCATGTTCGAAAACGCGAGGCGCGCCGCGCTGCTCCTTGGTGACTCTTTGAAAAGAGCAGCATGCAGAGTTTTTTTGTATGTTGCTAGGTAACCCGAAACAGCCACAACAAGTTTCTCCTCCATGTCTCCAGGCGTTCCAAGCATTGCGACAAGGGAAGCCCCGCCTCTCCACTCATCTGATTGGACAATGGAAAAAAGCGCACATGACGTCAAGCGCTTTTCTGCTCAGAGTTGAGTTTTTTCAACTTCTGGCGCTCAGAGCGCTCCGCCTAAAACGCGAGGCGCAGCAGGCGGCAGAAATGTGAGGCGCCCGGCGCGCATAAGCAGCGCGCAAAACGCTCCCTGCCAACTGAAAACAATTCAAAAGAGGCACGTCTCACAGCAAAAGACGCGTTCTGTCTGATCAGACCCTTACGGTGTTTAACAACTGAGTTACCTTATTTTCCATGTAGCAAAATATTTTCATTTTCTTTATCCCATGTGTTCATTAAATGTTTAAATAAAAGTCTTTTAAGGTCTATGTCCCATCCCTGACTTTTTTAAAGTTATATGAGGTTAATATTTTTCCTATAATTTCACTAAGGTGTACTAAAATGTGATTCCATTTTTTTTATCATATCGTAATATCGATATCGACTGGACAGTGAAAAATACAGTGATATGAATTTGAGCTCATATCGCCCACCCCTAGCTCCTGCCAGGCCAAGGCGTTGAGAGAGTTCCACGAGGGTAAGGCCGACCTAGCGCTTATGCAGGAACTCCGCGCCGCCACTGACCTCGCTCTACGGGCAACCAAGGTGACAGCGCGGGCCCTGGGTCGGGCGATGTCCACACTTGTAGTCCATGAGAGACACCTCTGGCCGAACCTTGCACAGATGAGTAACGCCGAGAAGGTCCGCTTTCTCGACGCACCCATCTCGCAAAGGGGGAGGCTGTTTGGAGATACTGTCGAGCAGCAGTTCTCGACAGTAAAGAAGCAGACAGAGGATATCAAGCATATCCTCCCCCGCCGCGACTCGGCTGCCCTCGGCCGTCGAGTCCCGTGCAACGTCTGCTTCCCAGCAGCCCTGGTCCTCTTCGACGCCCTCTGGCTCTGGCTCCCCCCACTCAGGCAGCCCCCCCAGAAGAGACATCGAAGAGGAGACCATCGCCCCATCAGCAGCCGCGGCGAAAGCGGCCCTCATGGGAAGACCCCAGGGAGATCGAGAATACCATTGGGCCCGAACCCAGCCACTCCATCGCTGGGGGATCGTTCTCACCTCTGGCCCCCTCCGGGGGGCTAGCGCCCACTTACTCAAAAAGAGTTTCCTCTCTCTCTGCCCTTGCGCACAGCTGGCGGCGGGACAAGCGGAAGTACGCCTTCCCCCCCAGTGAGCCGCATTGCACAGACCCTGTGCAAGGTCAGGGAAGAGGAGCATCAAGTGGTACTAGTTGTGCCCTACTGGCCCAACCGGACTTGGTTCTCAGAGCTGGTGCTTCTCATAACAACAACACCCTGGCCGACTCCCCTGACAGAGGACCTTCTGTCACAGGGGAATGGCACATAACGGCATCCCAGGCAGACCCCTGGAACTTCCATGTCTGGACGGGACGAGAAGATCCTGAGTGGCCCACCCCCTGTGTGGTTGGGACATCACTCAGGCTAGGGCCTCGGCCACTAGGCGGCTATACGCCCATAAGTGGTGCCTCTTCTCGTCCTGATGCTCTTCTCGAAGAGAAGACCCGCGGAGTTGCTCGATCGGGAATGTGCTGTCCCTTCCTCAAGAGAGACTGGGGAGACGGTTCAGTACCGTCGCTACGGCATACCGATCTCAAGATCGCCCCTGCCCGTTAGGAGTGAGGCACACTCCTCATGGGCACTGGCTCAGGGCGCCTCTCTGGCAGACATCTGCAGAGCTGCGGGGTTGGGCTATGCCCATCACCTTCGTGAGGTTCTACAACCTACGCGTGGAACCGGTGTCAGCCCCCGTCCTGCATGGCAACACGTAGGACCGGCAGCCGATAGGGCGTACGCCTGAGAAAGCCCTTCCCCCTTCCTCTAGGGGGATCAGCGGCTATTTACGCCTCCCTTCTTTCCCCACTGGGTAAAGAACAGGCATTCCATCCATCACTAAGCACCTCCTGGGGGCAGGCTGGGCAGAGCAGCCCTGCCCCCTTAGGCCGGGTAACAGTTGAGTTATCTGCCACATAGCTGTAACCGGACCTAGTGCTCCAGACGTGGTAACCCCCCCCCGTGGGAGGTTCCGTCTGATGTATCCTCATGAATGGTTCCCACCTCTGTAACCCATGACCTCCCTAGGTGGACTCCCACCTTGCGGTTAACTCCTTCAGTCCGCACATTTTCCCATGAGTTCTCCCTGATGGTGTGACCATGTGGTGTCTCCACTAATTCCTCCCTACTGTAGGTAGTGGTCTCTGTAGAGTTTTTTCCCCGGGGGGATTAATGCTTATCCAGTGGCCCTTACGGTGCCGGGCAGCTTCTCGCTGTAAGAGAATCAAGGCCTCCGCCCGTGACGGCCGGTGGCAGGGGCTTCCCACCTTTCTTCAAAAGCTCTGGGACCCCCTACCTCTCCACTGGACGGTTACAATTTCGCGCTGGCGCTCGTCTGACTCGCCCAGGCCAGTCAGCGTCGCTCCGCTGGAGATTGTGATGCGGCACAGCGCTGTGGCATACTCCATAGGAACCCCATCTGTCGGCTCGACACAACGTCGAGAGACCGACAGAAAGGGAACGTCTTGGTTACGGATGTAACCTCAGTTCCCTGATGTAGGGAACGAGATGTTGTGTCCTTCTTGCCACAACGCTGGCTGCCCGCCGCAGCGGTCGAGGGATGCTCAGGCTCCTCAGACCAAAAGGTGAATGAATGCAGCACGCCGTCTCCCTTTTATACCCGGATATCCAGGGGCGGAGTCCGGCATGCAAATTTCATTCGCCAATTTCATTGGCCTTTTCTAAACTAGTCAGAAGTTGATAGGTTCTCAAGAGCGAACCCCATCTGTCGGCTCGACACAACGTCTCGTTCCCTCCATCAGGGAACTGAGGTTACATCCGTAACCAAGACGTTTTTACACTTATCCTTACAGAAAACCCCCGGTGGTGCACAGCATGTTGTATTTCTAGCTCTACTTTTTACATTTTCTATTTAAAGTATTGCAATATATCGCAAATGTGTATCGTATCGAAATACATAGCAATATTGTATCGTGACCCATCTATCATGATATGTATCGTATCGGGAGGCACTTGCCAATACACAGCCCTAGCTCCTTGTCAGATGGGAGATCCATTCAGAGGTCGAAACCTTCTAACACTCTGACGCTGAAACTTCACGTACTCTAAGGAATGGGGGGAGGGCTTCCATATACATCCTTTTTCGTTAATAAACATTGTGATGTGTTCGGGTGGGCGGGGCCTTAGGTGGAGGCAGAAAGAGAACCCTGACCACTTTAATAACGTTAACTCGCACTTTGGATTTCATTTTAATTTGCAAGTACTGTCTGCAATTGTTTTTGAAAAAGTTCACTTTAACGTAAGGAACCAGTGGCCTGTTTCACAAAGCCGGTTTTGTTTTTACCCAGGTAAGTTCGCGTTTAGTTTGAGCAAACTCCTAGCATTTTTCCACCATCGCGCCGAATCGTTCCAAGCACAGTCTGAAATGGTTACAGTTATGTTTCCACGTGAGCCTGGTTCGACACGGCACGATTACAAACTGTTCTCGGCTCGGAATTTTAGCCATGGTTGTCTAACCGTGCTGAATCGTGCTAATGAATGCGCCGAGAGCCGTTATAGCTCAGTCTCCTGTATTACCAAGGCAGCGCTTGACGCGTTTGTGTTTGCATTCTAAAAAATTCTGTTATCAGCCCTGCAGTGAAAAATGAAACCATTTACGTACCGGCTGGCATTGATCGGCACGGTGTGGAACGATTAAGCAACGAGAACGAAGTTCTCTCTGAGTCTTCGGTCTCAAGAATGTGGGTTGGTTTGGAGCCAGTTTCATCGCTATGGTAACTTGCGTGATACGCTACCCTGCTCCAGAGCAAACAAAAACTGGGCCAATTAGCAAAGTGACAGTGCTGCTCAAAAGTTTACACAGCAAAATTAAGTTTTATTTTTAATTTAGTCCTGCCCTGAGCAAGTTATTTCACTAAAGAAATGTTAACATAAAGTTCACACCAAAGAATAATACTACTTCTAAAAATAGCCCAGGGCAAAAGTTTACACCCCCTTAATTCTTAATACTGTATGAAATTCTGTTATTATTCTTTGGTGTGAACTTCGTGTTAACATTTATTCCGTGAAACAACTTGTTCAGGGCAGGACTAAGTTAAAAATGAACCTTAATTTTCAAAATTCCTCATATTTGTCCCAAATGTTCAGCTTTTACCAGATTCTGCAAGGGGTGTGTAAACTTTTGAGCAGCACTGTATATCTAACACAATAAAACCAAAAGTTTAAAGTAATATGATTTATTTGTATTGTATATATATATATTGATTATGATTACATATAATTCAAAACGTTAATATAATTATTATATCAGTTGATTATTAATATTAATTAATATTAAACAGCATTTAAATTAATATAACTATATAAGTATAATACAAACATAAATATAAAAGCTTTTTAAACTGATAAGGCATACACATATTATCTTTTGACCTTTTTGTAAAGCTATAAATCATTTAAATGCAGTTGATTCACTTGCATTGATATAGTCAGTAGCTATCTCCTCAAACTTTCTACACAGCAGTGTTTATTTCTGCCTTGTAAATGTGTTTCAATTCATGATATTTTTTTCATAATGATCTGAAGTGAATTGTGCTGAAACTCATGAGAAGTCAATCAAACTGATGATGCTTTCCATGTTCCTTGTGATTGGATGTTTGCCGCACCTGCCTCACGCACTCTAGATCAAACCTGAGTTGACAGAGAACCTTTATACCAAACATTGTGCAACAGCTGAACCTGGGGCCTGTTTCAATAAGGAGGTTCAACCAACACCGAGTTAAAATGTGAACTCTGAGTTGATTTACTCAGAGAATCGCAACTCTGAGTTTTCGGTTTCAGAACAGGTGATTTCAATTAGTTCAATCCACTCTGAGTAAGTTCACTCTAGGTTACGCGCGTGCACCATTGATTTAAAAAGCCATCATCAATTGAGCGAAGATAGCACGATTCACCATGGCAACAGCACCAAAAAAAGCAACATGGCGGCAGAAAGCACATGAGAGTGAGGCACACTTTCCGCTCGATTTACTGATGTCCTGAAAATGACTTAAGTTTAAATTAATAAATTGATACCAATAAACAAATAAATTAATCATTAAATGAATGAAACAACAGAAATAATAAAAAAAATCGTATGTTCTCACTCGCCATGAGTGCTCTAGTTACGCAAGTAAGACGTCATGGTGTATAGGACACCTGTAGGGCGTCAGACTCTCTTGCAAAGTTAGACTGATCGCCGGTTCGAATCCTGCTCTGAACAGATTTCACTTGGAATGGCTGCATGTCAAATTTACTTGTTTATTACCTTTATCGCTTCATTTCTGCATGTATGTCTGTATTTATTCATTTCTTTATTCATGCACTTTATTTATGTGTAAGGATGGATGAGATATATTTTGATACATCTAATTCACTGTAAAGAAAAACGGTACAGTTTTAATAAAAATGCACAGGGAAATGACAAAATTCCACTCGGTGCTCTCCTGAAATCAAAGTACATTCCAATGAATTAATGCAGCCTCTTCATGAATCCTCTATAAAAGCACATATGACATACAGTATAAGTCACTGAGATGGTCTCTGTGTAATCAAAATGTGTGCCATGAATGACTGTATTAATGAATGAATGGATGAGTTACACCACTTGCGCTTTAAAAGGGGGAGGAGATCGAAATAAACTCTGGGTTTACCAAAGAAAACCTGCTCCCGACCAGGTTAGGTTCACAGAGTAAGTTACTATGGTTACTGACTCTGAGTATAAGATACCTCTCCTTTAGAAACGGGCTTGAGTTACCCCGCTTTCTCAGGTTTGACATACCTCACATTCTGAAACGGAAAACCCAGAGTTTCCCTCATTTCAGGGTTAATATACTCAGAGTTTTCACTAAACCTCCTTTCTGAAACGGGCCCCTGATCTCAAGCAGGTTGGGTTAATTTGGGTTATGTCAACTCTAAACCTACTCTACAACACTGTGCTTGTTCATCTCGCTTCGTGCAACAGGCCACAGATTGGCTGATTTATTGAATGGACGCTCCTGTTACGTGGCCTGACATCTACATTGATAGAGAAACCAAGGATGTATTGTAAAGAGAAGCTGAGTGTGTAAAGATCTTTTGATGCTCATGTGTACTACAGTAACAGTGGCAAACGTTAGCAAATGCAACAACTTGACACAAACCTGACACATAACATGAGTCTTCTCATTGTTCCCTCTCCCTTTCTATAAATGCACTTATGGCAACTGAAGGAAAAGATATGACAAACAGTTTGCTTTATGTTTAGCCTCTGGTCGCTAGTTAACTGCTAGTTGTATAACTAACAAAGTTAGCTAACATAGCCTATGTGCTAAAAAGTTACCGTTACGTGGAAAATAACTTAACTTTCCCAGTTTCAGATTAGGTGAGCATACATGAGATAATCTTAGACACGCACCCAAATCATAACCCATACTAACAACAGACAATAGTTTGTTTAATCTTAAATGATAAAAGATGTGCCCAGCAAAAGTGAACATTTTTGGATGATCTTTCCTGTCCAGTCAGCTCATTTTATTGTGTTTAATTACAGCTGCCGTCTGTATTTTGTCTGTCAATGGCAGCAGGTGTAACATTCAAAAGATGAGACTGGAACTAAATGCAGGTAAAACTGTATGAATCCAAAAAATGCAACACATAATCCAAGACATGATCATGAATCCATGGAACTGTATGCAACAACAAAGTAAAAACCAACAAAAGACAATGACAACCACTGGGGTATATGTACACAAAATAAAGAGGGAAAACAAGGAACACCTGAAAACACTAGGACAGGTGTAAACAAAACATCATAATATAATCATAATATAACCTTCAAAATAAAAGACATAACTTAACAGAACATAGATGCATTACATCAGGTATGTGTTAAAATTTCAAACTGGAGCCTGTATTTCATCAAATATGGTACTCAACAACGCAACAACAAAAAAAGACTTTGTGCTGGTTTGTATTGGCCGCCTCGAGTTTTCGTTTTGTTTTGCCTCCAGCAAATGTCGTGACGTGAACACTAAAAGGGTCTATAGTAACTGTAGACTAACCTACTGACCAAATGTACAGTGGAAGTGGTATCCTGCTAAGGAGATGCCATTACCTAGCATCCAAAAGATGCAATACCACAGTGCAATGTGCTTGGGCCCCAAGTAGAGACAGCACATGCTTAGATCAGTAAACCACAGAAATGGCATCCACAACACAATAGACTAGTCTGTGTTCAGAGAGCCTAACCCTTTGGCTGGGTCTTCCTCCGACTGTAGGAGTGCCTGCAAGTTCAGTACTTGGTCTTTGAAGGGAGTAGTGGGAACTTTGGGCACCAGGCTGAGGTCTCAGGATCATATGAGTGTCCCGAATCTCTAGGTACTCACTAAACAAACAGAATGTTTGCAGATCCCCAACTCTCTTGATGGAAGTGAGCACCATCAGAAAGGCTATCTTTTGAAAGAGGGCACTAATCTTCACTGACTTTAAGGGCTTGAAAATATCTCTCTGAAGGACCACTTGACCAAAGAAAGGTCCTAAAAAGGCACAAAGCCAGGTTTGGGAGAATTCCACCACCCAATGCCTCTCTGAAATGTGACTGAGACAACAGAGCATCTCTGTGGATCTTCTCAAAGGAAGAACACCAGTCCATGAAAAGACGCCACTCCAAAGCATACAGTTGCCTTATAGAGTGGGCTCTAACCTGAGTGATTGTGACCACCAAAGAAGACTGTATGCCTCTTGGCTCTTATGTGTCCCAGGAGCTAGGACATCTGTGTCTATGGGAGCCTTGGTCAGGTAGTACTACAGTAAACAACAGGAGGACTCCTGAGAGGAAAACAGGGTCATCTGAGTCGCCCCAACTCAACTCCAGAATAGCTTTATTTTGAGTGTAACCTGTCATGAAAACACTGAGGCTGCAACTCTGCTATATCTATAAGTGGTAGTGGCCTGGGAGGTGGGGGAGTGAGACTGTTGAACCACACCATACACCCAGACTGCCAACAGAGCGGCAGGAATCAAAGCATAATGCAATAGAATGCACAGATAACAAAAATCTTATATCTGCAAGACAGGCATGTAAATCCCACTTGCTAATTCTCATTGGCCCTGTTTAGAAAAAAACCAAGATCGAACCCCTAGTGTAAAGTCATCAACACAATGTTGAGTAAGTGACAAATAGAATTGGGAGTTCCCTTTCTGTGTTTTGATAAGTGACCTGCATGAATAGTGACAGAAGTTTCAACTTCAAAGAGAGACTTCTGTGTGTTTTCGCTGGTGTCTTTTGAGGTTACCAAACCTGGTAAAACCCTTTCCACATGGTACACAGTGATACGGCTTCACTTCTGTGTGTATACGCTGGTGTTCACTAAGAAGACTTGACCGAGAGAAACTCTTGCCACACTGTGAACAGTGATGAGGCTTCTCTCCTGTGTGTATGAGCTGGTGTACACTGAGATTTGTCAAACAAGAGAAACTCTTGCCACACTGTGAGCAGTGATACGGCTTCTCTCCTGTGTGTATGCGCTGATGCATGCGGAAATCTTTTGACCGAGAGAAACTCTTTCCACACTGTAGGCAGTGATACGGCTTCTCTCCTGTGTGTATGCGCTGGTGTTCACGAAAATCTTTTAACCGAGTGAAACTCTTCCCACACTGTGTGCAGTGATATGGCTTCTCTCCTGTGTGTATACGCTGGTGTTCACTAAGAAGACTTGACCGAGAGAAACTCTTGCCACACTGTAAGCAGTGATACGGCTTCTCTCCTGTGTGTGTTTGCTGGTGTCTACTAAGAGTGCCTGACCGAGAGAAACTCTTGCCACACTGTAAGCAGTGATACGCCTTCTCTCCTGTGTGTAATCGCTGATGTATTTGGAGACTATTAAATGTGGTAAAAAAAATGCAACACATAATCCAAGACATGATCATGAATCCATGGAACTGTATGCCACAACAAAGTAAAAACCAACAAAAGACAATGACAACCACTGGGGTATATGTACACAAAATAAAGAGGGAAAACAAGGAACACCTGAAAACACTAGGACAGGTGTAAACAAAACATCATAATATAATCATAATATAACCTTCAAAATAAAAGACATAACTTAACAGAACATAGATGCATTACATCAGGTATGTGTTAAAATTTCAAACTGGAGCCTGTATTTCATCAAATATGGTACTCAACAACGCAACAACAAAAAAAGACTTTGTGCTGGTTTGTATTGGCCGCCTCGAGTTTTCGTTTTGTTTTGCCTCCAGCAAATGTCGTGACGTGAACACTAAAAGGGTCTATAGTAACTGTAGACTAACCTACTGACCAAATGTACAGTGGAAGTGGTATCCTGCTAAGGAGATGCCATTACCTAGCATCCAAAAGATGCAATACCACAGTGCAATGTGCTTGGGCCCCAAGTAGAGACAGCACATGCTTAGATCAGTAAACCACAGAAATGGCATCCACAACACAATAGACTAGTCTGTGTTCAGAGAGCCTAACCCTTTGGCTGGGTCTTCCTCCGACTGTAGGAGTGCCTGCAAGTTCAGTACTTGGTCTTTGAAGGGAGTAGTGGGAACTTTGGGCACCAGGCTGAGGTCTCAGGATCATATGAGTGTCCCGAATCTCTAGGTACTCACTAAACAAACAGAATGTTTGCAGATCCCCAACTCTCTTGATGGAAGTGAGCACCATCAGAAAGGCTATCTTTTGAAAGAGGGCACTAATCTTCACTGACTTTAAGGGCTTGAAAATATCTCTCTGAAGGACCACTTGACCAAAGAAAGGTCCTAAAAAGGCACAAAGCCAGGTTTGGGAGAATTCCACCACCCAATGCCTCTCTGAAATGTGACTGAGACAACAGAGCATCTCTGTGGATCTTCTCAAAGGAAGAACACCAGTCCATGAAAAGACGCCACTCCAAAGCATACAGTTGCCTTATAGAGTGGGCTCTAACCTGAGTGATTGTGACCACCAAAGAAGACTGTATGCCTCTTGGCTCTTATGTGTCCCAGGAGCTAGGACATCTGTGTCTATGGGAGCCTTGGTCAGGTAGTACTACAGTAAACAACAGGAGGACTCCTGAGAGGAAAACAGGGTCATCTGAGTCGCCCCAACTCAACTCCAGAATAGCTTTATTTTGAGTGTAACCTGTCATGAAAACACTGAGGCTGCAACTCTGCTATATCTATAAGTGGTAGTGGCCTGGGAGGTGGGGGAGTGAGACTGTTGAACCACACCATACACCCAGACTGCCAACAGAGCGGCAGGAATCAAAGCATAATGCAATAGAATGCACAGATAACAAAAATCTTATATCTGCAAGACAGGCATGTAAATCCCACTTGCTAATTCTCATTGGCCCTGTTTAGAAAAAAACCAAGATCGAACCCCTAGTGTAAAGTCATCAACACAATGTTGAGTAAGTGACAAATAGAATTGGGAGTTCCCTTTCTGTGTTTTGATAAGTGACCTGCATGAATAGTGACAGAAGTTTCAACTTCAAAGAGAGACTTCTGTGTGTTTTCGCTGGTGTCTTTTGAGGTTACCAAACCTGGTAAAACCCTTTCCACATGGTACACAGTGATACGGCTTCACTTCTGTGTGTATACGCTGGTGTTCACTAAGAAGACTTGACCGAGAGAAACTCTTGCCACACTGTGAACAGTGATGAGGCTTCTCTCCTGTGTGTATGAGCTGGTGTACACTGAGATTTGTCAAACAAGAGAAACTCTTGCCACACTGTGAGCAGTGATACGGCTTCTCTCCTGTGTGTATGCGCTGATGCATGCGGAAATCTTTTGACCGAGAGAAACTCTTTCCACACTGTAGGCAGTGATACGGCTTCTCTCCTGTGTGTATGCGCTGGTGTTCACGAAAATCTTTTAACCGAGTGAAACTCTTCCCACACTGTGTGCAGTGATATGGCTTCTCTCCTGTGTGTATACGCTGGTGTTCACTAAGAAGACTTGACCGAGAGAAACTCTTGCCACACTGTAAGCAGTGATACGGCTTCTCTCCTGTGTGTGTTTGCTGGTGTCTACTAAGAGTGCCTGACCGAGAGAAACTCTTGCCACACTGTAAGCAGTGATACGCCTTCTCTCCTGTGTGTAATCGCTGATGTATTTGGAGACTATTAAATGTGGTAAAATTCTTTCCACACTGTGTGCAGTGATACGGTTTAGTGTGTGTTTGCTGGTGTTCACTAAGATGACTTGACTGAGCGAAACTCTTCCCACACTGTTTGCAGTGATAAGGCTTCTCTCCTGTGTGTGTTTGCTGGTGTACACTAAGAGTACTTGACCGAGAGAAACTCTTCCCACACTGTGTGCAGTGATAAGGCTTCTCTCCTGTGTGTGTTTGCTGGTGTACACTAAGATGACTTGACTGAGCGAAACTCTTCCCACACTGTTTGCAGTGATACGGCTTCTCTCCTGTGTGTATACGCTGATGTACACGAAGATCACTGCACTGAGAGAAACTCTTCCCACACTGTGTGCAGTGATACGGCTTCTCTCCTGTGTGTGTTTGCTGGTGTACACTAAGATGACTTGACTGAGCGAAACTCTTCCCACACCGTTTGCAGCAATACGGCTTCTCTCCTGTGTGTATACGCTGGTGTACACGAAGATCGTAGGGCCGAGAGAAACTCTTCCCACACTGTGAACAGTGATACGGCTTCTCTCCTGTGTGTGAGCGCTGATGTATACTGAGACTACTCAACAGAGAGAAACTCTTCCCACACTGTGTGCAGTGATACGGCTTCTCTCCTGTGTGTGTTTGCTGGTGTACACTAAGATGACTTGACTGAGCGAAACTCTTCCCACACCGTTTGCAGCAATACGGCTTCTCTCCTGTGTGTATACGCTGGTGTACACGAAGATCGTAGGGCCGAGAGAAACTCTTCCCACACTGTGAACAGTGATACGGCTTCTCTCCTGTGTGTGAGCGCTGATGTATACTGAGACTACTCAACAGAGAGAAACTCTTCCCACAATCTGCACAATGGTGAGTTTTCTCCTTGCCTTCTTCTCTGTGTTTTAGTTCGTTCTGGGTGGCAGAGCAGAGATTATCAGATGATACATATTCTGTTTTCAAGGTCGTTTTAGGTACCATGTCCTCATTCTTAATCTCTCCACATTTCAGCAGTTTGTCACACTCCTCAGAATGGCATCTTCTCATATGTTTGTGGAGATACGTTTGAGCCGTGTATGACAATGAACACACAGAGCAGGAAAACACTGGACATGATCCGGTCTCTAAAAAAGACGACAACATTTTTTTTAATATCAGACATGAAATATTCTAATTACGGATTGCAGAGTTAAACTGTCAATCAACATTACAAGACAAAACATTACATAATAAGGTGTCAATACATTTACAGAAAAAACATATTTAATGAAATTGCTGAGGTTCATAAATCACGATTTTGAATCTCTTCACAATCAGAAAAACTGAGAATCTTTTGTCATTTAATTGTGACTGCCTGAATAAATGTGAGGTACCTAAAGATTACCAGAGATATTCTTTCTAAAATAAAATTTCACAAACTGAATTATTCTTTCATACCTCTGTCAGAGCATTTAGTGTTCCACAGATGGTCAAAAGTGACGTCAAAACCTCTGGCATACTCCTCTCCATACCAGACTAGCAATTCTTCACCAGTTTTGATTGTCCGGCAACATCGGTACAGAATCGCTCCTTCATACTGAAATGCCACCAGATTTTGTTCCTCTTCACTGCGAGCACAATTTACATACCTGAGAAAAAGACAAAAAAAAAAAACCATTGTATTAAAACAAGCTTAGTATATATTGATACTTTCATTAGTGACACTTTGAGACTAAGTATATGTATTCTGGTATTATTTGCTCATCATCTTCTCAGCCTTGTGTTATTTCAAACCTCTATGACTTTATTTCTTCAGTAGACAACAAAAGACAGAATGTAGGAACTGACAGCAGTAGTCAACAGATGCTTACATTCACCATGAATCCTTTTTCATACAGTGAACGTGAATTGTGACGAAGCATTTTTAAAATCATGACTACAATCCTACAGCAAACGTCTTTTGTGTTCCACTGAAGAATGTCACATAAAATGAGAACAACATGAAGGTGAGCAAGTGATTAAGATGTTACTTTGAGTAAATCCCTTTAAGAGGTTGCATGCATTCCAGAACCGTCAATATTCTTATGATAATTATAATATCTCACCTCATCCAGTTCGAGTGTGTTTCCCTTCTGGCATCTACATATTCATGCAAGTTGTTACTCTTGTATATCTGCGAGATAAATAAACAATATAAACTAGTGTGCTCTGTTATCCAAAATAAAGTGTGAGAGACCCGTATCTTGACACATTGTTTTATGCTCAATCGTGCTCAATCCAAGTAAGATATTGCCCTGTACATACTTTACTTAGTATATTTACGGATTTGTTTTCAGTCATTCATATTCATTGTCACTTTTTAGTTTGGTCATATGTTGTGTTGCTTATGTTAGCCTACCTCTTGTGTTTATAGAAGGACTTAATGTACTGTATATACATCTTTGGACGTTTTGATTCACCTTGTGATCAAAACATTGGATCCCTCTTTATAAGGTTTATTATCTGCACTTATTGGATTTACAAGGAGCGAAGGCTGGCCCGTGTGGTCCAATAACAAGAGTCGAGCTACTGTAGTTCAAATTGCTGAAGAAGTTAATGCTGGTTCTGACAGAAAGGTGTCAGAATACACAGTGCATCACAGTTTGTTGCGTAGGGGGGCTGTAAAAGGGGGACCAACACAATATTAGGAAGGTGGTCATGTTGTGGCTGATCGGTGTATACAATTGAATCATCCAATTACAAGTGTTTAGTTCATTTCTTACCTGTTGCATTCCTGATTGTTATATCAATTGCCTCAATCCCCACCATGATTCATTAAAATCAGAATTAAACAACTGAATTTAGATTTATGATGATTTAATGGTCTAATTTCCAATAATTGGGTCAGATATAATGAAATTCCTAATTTGTAAGATGCATGGGAGCTTTTCCTATACAGAGTTTGTCAAACACCCTCCTTGAAGAATTGTTAAGGTCTCTTCAAACAAAAGGAACAAATTGATCAGACAAGATACTCGTTAATCCATGAATTGTATATCCTTCCTTGCATATTTTTGCAGACTTTTTTGTAGCACCTGGCAATATTTGTTAAATCTGTAAGTGCTTTTTCAGGCAACAGGCTCACCACAAACGAGTATCCACTGCTGACAGCTTCCTCCTTTTTGCTTGGTTCTGCCTCATAAGGGCCAAAATGTGCTCCGATTGGAAGAATCTCACCCTGGTTAAACACCCCGAGTCCTGCATTAGGAATGTCAGATGTCCGAACCTCCAGTCCAGCAGGAAGGGTAAGTCTGGCCCGGTCTGCAGCCCCCACAGGCACAAGGGTGTCAGGAATGAACAATGGAGCACCATGAACGTCACATTCACCGATGAAAAATGACTGACACTCTTCGCAATCTGTGTAAATATAAAACAAAGAAATTTAAATAGATTTTAAAACGAAAGTTTAATGATATTGCGTGTTTTTCTACAGAGAAATGTACAAGTGCATTACAAAATGTTTCAGGTTATTTATGTAAACTGGATTCCTGAGAAGGGAACGAGAAACTGCGTCATGGTGTTGATGCTATAGTAACCTGAGTGCGCTGGTGTCTGAAGCTTATTTACAGGCAGCCAAAAGGTCAGGTGATGTGGAAAGATGGGTAAGATTTAGATTTAGATTCAATTTATTGTCATTGCACATGTACAAGTACAAGGCAACGAAATGTGACCTCTGCATTTAACCCATCCAGAGAGTAGTGAACACACGTACCCCCAGAGCAGAGGGCAGCTATCACTGCAGCGCCCGGGGAGCAAGTAGGGGTAAGGTGCCTTGCTCAAGGGCATCTCAGTTGTTAGCCGCCGGCCCTGGGAATCGAACCGGCAACCTTCTGGTCATGAGTCCAACTCTCTAACCATTAAGCCACAACTGCCCCTACAAATATAATATATATATAATTCAATTATTTGTCAAGTATGGTGACCCATACCCGAAATGTGACTCTGCATTTAACCCAGAGAGTAGTGAACACACGCACAGCAAGTGGTGAACACACGTACACCCAGAGCAGTGGGCAGCTATCACTGAAGCGCCCGGGGAGCAAGTAGGGGTAAGGTGCCTTGCTCAAGGGCACCTCAGTCGTTACCCGCCGGCCCTGGGGATCGAACCGGCAACCTTCTGGTCACGAGTCCGACTCCCTACACCCATTTCTGGGTGTAGGGAGCAGAAATGCAGGGCGAAGCAGTTGAAATGGTTTATATATCGCCTACTTTAAGAGAGAACAGCAGAATCACTTTAAGGGGATCAGTCCTGTTTCTGCAAAAACATCACTGAACAAACTGGGCAGTGGAGGGGATCTGAGAGGCATTGTTCTAGATTAATAAAAGTGCTATAAAACTACTGTGCTATCTTTATAGCCTGTATCTCTCACTAACTGATGTAGTAGAGAAAGGTTTACTACACTGGGATTAGGTTTTAGTGGGAAAACGTGAACAGATGTCCCAAAAGTGAGGTCCCCAAGGGGTCCACAGTTGATAGCAAGGGGGTCTGCAAAATAATTTGTAACCCATGCTAGAATATTAAATTGCAAGGAGCACAATTTAATGTTGACCACTGAAAAAGAGGCCAATCCCAACATAACACCGACTGTGGCGTTACAGTCAGGATGTATGCCCCCAACGTTGCATATACCCGCCCATGTTCTAGGCCAGCCAGACGTGCACAGCCGAATCATCGGAAGTTCTACAGGTATTGTGAGCAGTGTTGGGTAAATTACTCTGAAAAAGTAATTAATTACTAGTTACTAATTAGATTACTGTACAAATTACTCTCTTCAAAAAGTATTTAGTCACTTATTACTAATTACTTTCTATATCCTACATCAACCTTGATTAGTTAAGTGATTCAAGGATAGACATGAAACGGCTCTTTTAATTCATTCAAATAATATAAACTACATAAAGTACTCTTATTTACTGACCAAAGTATTACAAATGTGAGAATTATACATTAAAGCATTCATTTTAAAGTTAGACTTTGAATTTTGATGTTAATTCCACTATTGCACACACATACAGTATATTACACAAAGTATTTAGTTTAATTACATCAGAAGTAACTAATTAAATTACAGAAAAAATAAGAGTAATTCCTTACTTTACTTTTTCAAGTGAAAAGTAATTAAATTACAGTAACTATTACTTAGTAACTAGTTACACCCAACACTGATTGTGAGTAGGGTTGGGCGATGTCTATCAAATTGGCATCGGAGGATGTCTACAGTGAAACCTCGCGATTAAACAAGCAGCGACGTTATGAAGTGAGGCACGTCTAGGCGCGAGCTGCGCAGAGACACGTCTTCTTTATACAGCGCAAGCTGGGCAGTTATCAAGTCTGCCATGTGTCATCTGTACAGTGCAAGCTTGTCAGTTATAAACTCATGCACATCTTCTTTATACAATGCAAGCTGCGCAGACATGCATCTAGTCAGGAGGGTCTGCGCAAGCTGAGCATCTTCTTTAAACAGCGTGAGCTGCACAGTTATAGTCTGACGTGTCTTACCTGTATCGTGCAAGTTCATATGCCCCTTAAGCCTCGTTTACAATGCAACTTGCAGCACAGGAGTCACGTGATGAAAGTGAAAGGAACAGTTTTTTGAACCTGGGACAATATCAAGCAGGCTTCGCTCAGTGTTTTGATACTGATTTAAGAAGGGGGCAATTTTGACTATATTGCCATTAGAACCAATGCAGTAAGCAGAGATCTTATCCACTTATTCCATTTCACGCCTGACAGTAGCAGTATGTGTTTGCTGTGTGAGCTAGTGGCATGAACCGGCGCAGCGAAACAGCCAATCAGAGCAGAGCTCAACATTAATATTCATGCCCTTCCACATAAGGTAATAATAGACCTTTTCATTCTAGGGACAAATCCTGGGATTGTAAATGGACATGTAAATCCGTTTCTGGATCATTTTGGTACTTAATAAAGCCACATACCATCTATGTACTGTAGATATCAGAAAACAATTTAACATATTATTTCAATGAATTCTTTGGCACCTTTAACGTACAGCCCTGGCATAGACCATGGGACTGTCCAATTGACCTGCTACCAGGTGAGCCAGAGCCCCATGGGAGAATCTATCCTTTCTCCATCCCAGAGCAGAAGGCCATGTACAAATACATCTCAGAAGCTCTCAAGCAAGGTTTCATCGCCCTTTTAAGTACCCTGCTGCTTCCAGCTATTTTTGTGACCAAGAAGGAGGAGGCTTAAGGCCCTGCATCGACTACCATGCCCTCAATAAGGTAACAGTGAAATTCAGTTACCCACTTCCCCTCATCCCAGCTGCTCTAGAACAGCTCTGAGGCACAGCAGTTCACCAAATGTGACCTTCGCAGCGTATACAATCTCATTCAGATACGTGAGGGGGACGAGCAGGGATGGATTATGACTTTGATGTGCCCTGGACACGAACGTTTCAAAGGCCCCCTTGCATCATATATTTTACAATAGTGAGGCACCTAATACACAGGACTTAAGAGCGGTTCGCACAGAATGCATCTTTGCATCTAAAAACGCATGACAAAGCGCTCAGGAACAGTTTGAAAAAGCGCAGCGCAAACCGCGAGGGTCTCGTGGCACTCTTTTGATAATAAAAATTGCCATATGCAAACTTGCTATTGTAAACAAAAGCTTACGACACTTTTCCTGCCTTCAGGGTCTTCTGATTGGTCCACTGACGACCATTTAACAGTTCATGCATTACAAATAAGCAATATCAATCACCAAAGCATTTAACGTTATCTTAATAAAGAAGTTGGTTTTAACTTAGCTGAGAGGTATCTTTCGTGATTTCCTCGGAGAAAACTCTTTGACGTAATCCAAATCCAGCTGTCTCACACAAGACTATTCAATGGCCATTAAAGACAGCGAACTGAGATATCTCTGACACATTTCTGTGGTTTGTTATTTTGTTATTTATAAACTGTCTTCTACACGTGACTTCTGCACGCTTATATTACACAGTGTTACACTCAACAGCGCGGCAATGCATTAGGATTATTTATTTGATTTATTCGCTACGGTTTATACTTCACAACTTAAAAAATAATTCCTATATTTTATATTACTTACTTACTTAAATCCACAGTATTCAGTGCTATTTTATTGAGAAAATAAATACACATATTAAATTTGCCAGGGCCCCCTGCTGGTCTGGTGCACTGGGCACATGCCCAGTAGGCCTGTGAGTTAATTAGTCCCTGGGGACAAGTGGAAGACTGCCTTCCTCATGCCCGCAGGTCATAACAAATACCTAGTTATGCCATACGGACTGGTCAATGCCCCCTCCGTATTCCAGGATTTCATGCACGACGTTCCCCGGGACTTCCTGTGCAAGTTTGTCCTGGTGTACATCGACAACACCCTTGTCTACCGCCGGAGCATGGCCAAACATCGGCACCACATTGTGGAGGTCCTGCTGCACCTCCAGAAAAAAACCTCTTCCTCGAAGCTGAAAAATGTTGCTTTTACCAGACACCAGTTCAGTTCCTAGGTTACAACATCAGCCAACAGGGTATTAAAGGGGCACTCCGGCCAAAAATGAAAATTCTGCCATCAATTACTAACTCACCCTCAAGTAGTTTAACATCTGTATGACCTCCAAATTTCCCAAAAACGCAAATTAAGGTAGTTTTGGAAGCTTTCTGACTCCTCCTCAGATTGCAGTGCAACCAATCTTCAAAGCACGTAAAGTGCAACAGGCAATACAAAGTCAGAGCTGTCAAAATCATTAAAGACCGTATGTTTCTGCAGTCTGTCGGCCAAAACAGAGAGGCTCAAGAAGAGCTTTCCCCCCAGGCCATTATAGACCTTAATATGGACACATCCTGACAGTGTAATGTCATTCATAAGCTCACTGCACTTTACCATTGTACCTATAACACAGTAACATATATTTGCATATTTCTGATTCCATTGCCTGTCTACCTCAACACTGATCTCTTATTTAAACCTCTTATTTATCATAAGAGAACAATCTTTAAACTTCTTTGTAATGTTTTTGTTATTTTCCTTTGTATATATATTTTCTACATATATTTTCTATATTCTCCTCTGTTGCACAGTTTTATGAGTGTAACAAATTAACATTTCACTGCATGTTTACAAGGTGTATGTGACAAATAAAATCTTGAATCTTGAGTGTTTAAGTGTGAGGGAGACAGACTTGTGCAGTGATTTTTAAAATTGATGCTGCAAAGCGATGCATCGGGATATCGAATCGAATCATACATTTACATTTAGTCATTTAGCAGACGCTTTTATCCAAAGCGACTTACAGAGAGATCAGGGAGCAATAAGCGATATGTCATACAGGAGCAATAATACAATTGGTGCTAATACAATCGTTGACATAATAATCGTAATCGAATCGAATCATGAGACCAGTGACAATAAACACCCCTAATGTGTAACATTATATTAGATACTTGCATTACAGTAGATCTTAAAGGGCTGGTTTAGCAGCGTTTCATGCATTCTGACTTCTTTACAATGTTAAACGTGTTGTCTTCTCATGCTTGACATGGTCAACTTGTCAAAAAACGAGTTGGACGTACGATGTATTATTTCTGTGCTCAATACACCCCCCACCCCCCAACGTTCGTATAGGTTTCGGGGAGTTTTTTTTCGAACATGAAATTCCCTTATGTAACAACTTTTCTTTTTCTACACAAAAACAAACTATTATAATTACCCAATTCTGACTGGCAATTTTGGAAATATTACTTCAAATGTTTATTAGTTTAACAGTCACCTAAACAGTATTTAAAGGGGTCATATGGCGCAAATACGCGTTTTTCTGTGTCTTTGGTGTGTTATAAGTTGCCCATGCATGTATTAGACACGTAAAATTGCTTTAATGAAAGTGTCGGAATAAAGGATGCATTCTATCTAAAAGCGATGGCTCACCAAGACCTGCCTGCAACGCCTCGTGTAACCACACCCCCACAAATCTACGTCAATCTACGTGGTATGATTTGACTAAGACCGCCCAAATGTATGCGCAAGTAAGGTGGGCGTACCTGTCAGTACAATTGCTTTGGAACCTGATGTTCCAAATATGGTAAGAAGCGTTACATATCCGTCACATGCTTGCAGTATTCCACCAATCACTACGCACTGGTTAACTGGCCAATCATAGCACACCTCGCTTTTCAAAGCGATGAGCTTTGTTAAAAATCTGCGCGTTTCAGAGAGGCAGGGCAAAGAGGAGATACAAACATGCACGGTATGTGGAAAATACAGTGTTTTTGAACCTTAAATTGTGTATACACATTACTTGCATCTAAAACAAATTATATTATTTGTTTTAGGCGTGTCATATGACCCCTTTAATAAAGTAGGTTGATGGTTTGTGCAAATATCTTATGCTAATCTCAAATAACATGGCATTAACAAATAACACCCATTGATATGTTTATATTAGGCCTACTTTTAATTTTATTGTAATCAGCAAGAATTCATTTAACAATATTGGAACACAAAAAGTAAAGAATACTGCAGCCTCAAGAGACTTCTATACACAGCTATTATATGGCGCATCTACGTCATTCATACAGCGATTGTCCACATTAATCTGCATGTAATAAAGGTATTTGCAAATGCTGCATGTTGCGGTTTTAGTTCATTTAAATGTATGCTTTCAGTAGAGACTTCTGTCATAACACTGACAGGAAGAACCCAGATGCAGACAGCAGGTAAACAAAGAAAACTTTATTAAACCAAAAAACCCACAATGGGGCAAACACTAACAGGGATAAAACTAAACACCTCCCAGGGAGGGCAAAACAAAAGATGTCTAAACGACAAAAAACTAAGTCCACTTGAAAACGGCAAGACAGGAACTGGGGAACAAGACGAAGGAATAAATCCACACAAACTGTAACGAACCGTCACGGGACAGAGAGAACAGGGCCTTGATATAGGGGAACGCTAACAAGGGATAATTACATGGTGAAGGTGACGGCAGGTGACAGGAATAATACACTAAGGGAGAGATGAAGAGAAAACAAGGGGGCTGGGCCAAAGCACGCGACACGACGACACGTGGCGCAAAGTCACAACAAAGGCCACGTGTCTCCACACATAACACAACAAGCACAAAAGACATGGTACTGTCACGACTCTGTCCACAGAACTAGAAAACTCATGACCAGAAGGACAGAATCATGACATTACCCCCGCCCCAAGGGATGCCCCTTGGCGGCCCAAGGGAGAAAACTCAGCAGGACAAGACAGATAGGCACGAGGACAAACACCACAAACAAAGAACAGGACGGAATAGGACCAAAAACCAGCGCTGGGGAAAAAACCAGCTGGACCGGCGCTTGGGGAAATGCCGGCTGGACTGCCGGCTGAACAGGCACAGAGGAAAATGCTGTCGGGACCGTAGCTGTGGTTGATGGGACCGGAGCTGTGGCCGGCACCGGTGGGACCGGAGCTGTAGCAGGTGGTTGGGAGACCCCTTCTTCCTCTTCTTCCACCTGGGCCGCCCCACGGGATTCACGGTGGGATGAGGAAGTTCAGAGGGAGATGTTGGTGGCCACGCTGTGGAGGAATCAGACGCCGTCTCCCACGATTCCCTCCTACCTCTCTTGCCACGGAATCTGGCTGGGGAGGCAGGATCAGCGGAGTGGGAGGCAGAAGGCGCGGAGTCCTCCAGGGATGCGCCGGCCAGGACTCGATCCTCCGGAATGGGGGCCATCCAAGCAGATGATCCCGCCTTGGAAGGACCTCTCAGCATCCGCATTTCAGCGGGCTTGAGGGGTTCATCGAGGCAACTGTTGAACATGACCTTGAACCAGTAACCATAGCGACATATTTTTCGGCTAAAGATTTGTTTTGTCTGTCAGTCTAAACTAAACCGCTGATAAGCGCTGTATTGTGTTTACAGTGAGGAAAATAAGTATTTGATCCCCTGCTGATTTTGTAAGTTTGCCTGCTTACAAAGAAATGAAGGGTCTATAATTCTTATGGTAGGTTTATTTTAACTGATAGAGACAGAATATTTAAAAAAAACAGGGAATTTTTTTTATATAAAGGTTATACATTTATTTGCATTTCAGTCAGTGAAATGAGTATTTGATCCCCTACCAACTAGCAAGAATTCTGGCTCCACAGATTGGTTATGTGCCTATATGGACCACAGATTAGTCCTGTCACTTTAAGAAAGTATTGCCCCAACTAATGGTTAGAGAGTTGGACTCGTGACCAGAAGGTTGCCGGTTCGATTCCCAGGGCCGGCGGGTAACGACTGAGGTGCCCTTGAGCAAGGCACCTTACCCCTACTTGCTCCCCGGGTATGATAGCTGCCCACTGCTCCGGGTGTACGTGTGTTCATGACTTACTGTGCGTGTGTTCACTACTCTCTGGATGGGTTAAATGCAGGGGTCACATTTCGGGTATGGGTCACCATATCTGACTAATAGGTCACTTTCACTTTCACTAAATCAGCTTGTTATGTATATAAAAGATGCCTGCCAACAGAATCTGTATCTTCCATTTCAACCTCTCCACCACCATGGTCCAGACCAAATAGGTTTTAAAGGATGTCAGGGACAAGATTGGAGACCTGCAAAAACCTTGAATAGGCTACAGACAGAAGCTTGGTGAGGAGACAACTGTTGGTGCGATTATTTGGAAATTGAAGAAATACAAAACTACAAAATGCCCTTGTTCTGGAGCTCCCTGCAAGATTTCCCCAATGGAGTAAAGATGATCATGAGAAAGGTTAAAGATTAGCCCAGAACTACACGGAAGAAGCTTGTTAATGATTTCAAGACAGTTGGGACCACAGTTAGCAAGCAAACCATTGGTAACACACTATTAGGGCTGTGACAGTAAGATTTTTTTTCTTACCGCGGTGACAAATCATGCGGTTTGGCGGTTAATCGCACCCAACAACACACCTCCACAAATCTACCATTTATAATATTTATTTCAGAGTGCAACATAAAAGAGGCTTTTTCTCCGCAGAAGCTGCAGAAAGAACAACAGGGTAAAAATATAGACGCACTTGAAACTTTGAATAATTTATTGTTTTTAACAGCAAATTATCATTAATATTATATAACTATTAATTAGGCTACATTTATAAAAACAACCTTTTTCAAAGCGCAACATAAAAAGGGAATATCAGGCTAGCCTGTAGTACAAGTGTTCGGCTGTTGTACAACTACTGGGCCGCTTTAGTCAATCGGCAAGTTCTTAGTGTTTCGTGCGAGTTTTCGTTTCACTTTGTCTGGTTTCAGCGAGGCTCTTAACTAGCAATGTGCACAAATGTTCAAATATTGGATCCGCAATAACTATTCGAAAATTAAAAATGCTATTCGAATATTGGTATTTTTCATAAGAATAAAAACTGCGTGACCACAGGGTTAAGTTACCTCTACAGAAGACCCTAGAGTTGTCAGGTCTTATTTAACGCTTCTTCACTTCATCTGTAATGAATTTATAATACAGAAAATATAAAAAATCATTTGTATGTGTTACTAAATCTTTGTTCACTCAGATCGCAAGCTAGTTTAAATATTTTAAGTTTACACACCGGATGCTCGGATTGCATTTTATGCTCTGCTGACATCACCATATTAAAATGTTTCAAAACTGGTGAGCCACAGAATTTGTTAACATTACTTGCATTAGGTATAAAAATACCAACGTAATATTAAATTATTAACAATAATTAATTTATTACCATTACTTCGGAGCGGTTGTTCTTTGTTAATTCATTCGTTCGTTAAAAATATATTAAGTAATGCTAATTTCAACAACTTGAAACATGAAAATGTACATTTCACTGCAACTAATGTTAATGAATTTGGCCTTAGCATAATACTGGCACCTTTTTCCATACCTAAAGAGCCTGAAGTTTCCTTCAAAGAAGTTCAAAAGGGTCGTAGCCTTCAGGTTACAGACTGTAAATACATTTTTCTTTGTTTTAAAACGCGCTGTGATTCCTTAGTTACCTTAGTTGAAATAAATACCTTATTTATTGATGCAAATGCAATGCAAAGCTAAACAAGACAGACACTGACCATGAACGACAAAGAAAACAATATATATCACAGACTCTCAGTACACATTTTGTTTGTTTTGTTTTGTATGTTTTCTTTTTGTATTATACCATTCTGCGCAGGTTTAAATGCAGTTTTTATGTATTTTTCCATTTCTTTTTTTCCAAGGTTGCTAATTTTTCAACATTAAAAAACCTATATACAGGATATAATATTAATGCGTTATGAATATTTAAAGATAATTATAGGCTTGATGTGAAATTGTGACTAAATAAAAACATTTAAAAAATGTCTTTATTAACTTAATTTAAATGAACGAATATTCGTTTTTTATGAGCTGAAATATTCGAATATGAAATGATTGAAAAATGCCCGTCCCTACTCTTCACGGAGTGACAATGTTGCCAGCAGCACTGAATACGCACTCGAGTGGCAATTTACCGGCTGTCCCTTGTCAAAACCAAAATGTGCCCAAATAGGCGACACAACATTTGGCTTAGACACTAGATTCGTGGCCATTTTTTGAATAATGTTGTCAACTGTAAATACTAGTCTATACCACAAAAGAGAAGCATCGCTATAAGCACTTGCAACTAACTGTTTACGTTATGCTTTTGTCTTTTATGCCCGTGTTTGTGTGTATTTTATTGAACATTATCTGTAGACATCACAAGTACTGAAACCTAGCATTTCATAAAAAATAATCAGACACACACACAAAATAAATCCCCCATATGTTTAATGGACTGTCCCTCTTACTTGCGCGGGAAGCAGTTTTTTCCCCAGAAGCCCTTGAACATTTATAGTTTATAGTTCATACCCCACACCATATGCACTCCTGTAACTTTAACCAGCAAATCAATAAAATACTGAAGCGTCTGAAGAACGACGGACAAAAGTATTTTTTGACTCACTTTTAGGTTACTCGGAACTAAGAGCAATGTAAAACACATCCACGCCCGTCTGAACTAAAACTGCTCATCCTTTTTTTCCGGGGATCGAAACTACCGTAAGCTCTCTAACGTTACTTCTAGCGGCGCATGGAAAAAAACACTCAGTGCACCAAATCAACATTAGGTATCCATTTCTTCCATTGACTCCTGTGTTTGGAGGGAGAGAAATGCTGACTATGAGCCCAAGAACATCATGTCTACAGAGAAGCACAGTGTTGGAAACATTATGCTTTAGGGCTTTTTTTCTCTGCTACAGGTACACAGGGTGACTTCACCGCATTGAGGGGCTGAGGGACGGGCCAGTGTACTGTAAAATCTTGGACGAGAACCTCCTCCCCTTAACTAGATCACTGAAGATGGGTCGTGGATGTGCGTTTAACATGACAAAGACCCAAAACATATTGCCAAGACAACCAAAGGGTGGCTTAAGGAGAAGCTCATTAAATGTCCTAGCCAGTCTCTAGACCAGAGGAGGGCAAACTACGACCCGCGGGCCATATACGGCCCGCTGAAAACTTTCATCCGGCCCGCGAGCCACGAGGGAGTTTTTTTTTAAATACTGCATTTGAGTAATGTTTTGGTTCTGAATTACTAATTTGATGCAATACAAGCAAACGCCAATAGGTGGCGGTATAAACGCACACAGTACAGTTAGGGCCTAACATAGAATTAGAATGCATTGGTAATAACTAGGACGTTAATGAGTGAAAATGAGTGTGGCGAAAAAAAGAAAAGTGGACTCTGAATGTCGTGTGTCTAAGAATGGACAAGAAAATACTTCTTCACCAGTATCGGACAAAAGGCAGTATGTCTAATATGCCATGAAAGTATTGCCGTTTTTAAAGACTACAACCTCAGTCCTCATTTTTCAAGCAAGCATTCGAATTATGCTGTGAACCTGTCATCTGCAGAAAAGGCAAACAAAGCTTTAAAAATTGCCACAAACTTAAAAGCCCAGCAAAATACATTTACGAAACAGTGCGCAATTCAAGAACCTGTAACGAAAGCTAGTTATGTAGTGGCACATAAAATTGCAAAGCACAGCAAGCCTTTTTCGGATGGGGAATTTGTGAAAAACTGTATGGTGGAGACTGCTGACATACTTTGTCCTGGTTCTAAAAGTCAGTTTGAGAAAATTAGCTTATCGCGGAGAACAATCACCAGGCGCGTTGAAGTTATTGCTGAGGAGCTGCTCTCCCAACTAAAAAAGAAAGCGGACGGCAGTCTTTTTTTCAGTACTTTCATCGCACTGGATGAAAGTACTGACATCGCGGGCACTGCTCAACTTTTGATTTTTGTCAGAGGAATAAACGAAAATTTCAAAATAACAAAGGAACTTCTTCGGATGGAATCAATGATGGGAACGACCAGGGGCTAGTGCTGGGCGGTATGACCAAAAATGTATATAACTGTGTTTTCCAGATTTATACCGGTTTCCCGGTACATGGCGGTATTTTTTTACTGATTGAGAGAGGAAACAGTGCTGTTGATTGACTTAAAATGCCCTTTTATACTGTCATGGTGACAGTGACAGTATCCCCTATAATAACTGCAATGTTTAGACTTCTTTAACAAATATTATGTATGCAAGTTACCTTCGCATGCTATTCAGTTAAGCAAATAAATAGAGAACAGGGCTCGAAATGAACTTTTTTGGTGCTAGTTAGGAGCATCCACCAAAAAATTAATAGTTGAAAACAAAATAGTAACAATAATACCATTAAAACATGCATGCGATGTCTGTTGTGTTTTACATAGTCAAAATGGTGTCATGATTTCCTGAAATCATATTTTTTAATCATAAAACAAAGGCTTAAATTAGATATGTGAGAGGAAAGCGATCGCATCACGCTGTCAATTCTCCTTCCTCTACTGACCCTTATTTCTCATCATAGCATATAGAGAAACAGTTCAAACTAAAAACACATCATATTATATGCTTATATTGAGCAGATATGAGGGGAACACGATAGTTTTTTGAAAATGTTTGTTCGTGAGTATATTTAATATAACGTAATGCGAACTTGCAATTGTTACACTTGTGCTGCTGTTCAGCCGCGAGGTGCGCTGGGAAAGAAATATGTAACGTCACCGCTCATGCGCGAGACGCACGCAAACATCCAAACGCCTCCGTTTAGCGCATGTTTATATAGAAAAATTATGATAAAGTAGTGCCGTGGCATACAAAGACGCATTCTGTGTGAATGGCCAGTCACAGTGCAACAGTGAAAAGGGGCCCCACTGAAACAGTGTCACGCTGCGCTGCGTTCCGCACGTTGTTTAAGCGACATACACCGGTAATGCAGTATATTAAAAATTCATATCATAACAAAAATACACACCGGTATTCGGTATGAACCGGTATATCGCCCAGCACTACCAGGGGCGTTGATTTATATGACAGTGTGTCCGTCTGCCTGGGGAAAAATAACCTGCCGTGGGGAAAGCTGACAAGTGTCACAACGGATGGATCTCCAAACCTAACCAGTAAAAACACTGGACTGCTAAAAAGGTTACAAGACAAAGTAAAAGACGAATGCCTGAACTCAGAAAAACTAATTAGGGATGCACCGATACCATTTTTTAGACTGGTACGAGTACCGATGCTTTTTTTCTGGTACTCGCCGATACCGATACCTATAACCGATGCCTGTATAATGTACAATAATGTTAATAAACCAGTATCTTACTGGTACATTTGTTTTTCTTTTGTTTTTAGGTCTACTTAAATTTAAGTACTATTTTTAAATAGTTCAATTTTTTTATGATAAGTAGCACAATTTTACTAGCACATTTACTTCAGTTTGCTATAGTAAACAATATACTCTGTGGTCGAATTATTAAAAAATTTAAGGGGGGTGGTGTGGTAAAATGTGAGTGTGTTATAACTTGTTCAAGTCAACTGGACTTATTTTGACGGATCGCTGCAAATGGTGTTTGTTTATGTGTTTGTGTCCTCGTGCAGTGAAACACTGGCACTGAAAGCTCCACAAGCACAATGCGTTCAGGTTCAGTACACGCAACCGCACCACTCTTTCACACACATTCACGCAAAACAAGCAGAATACATATTTAAACAGTATCTGAATATTTCGTTAGCTGTTAGCGGTTCAGCGCTAATTTCTTGTTAGGAAATAATACATTTCTGTGTTTATGCCTGGATTCCTCGATTCTGTCTGCGTTTTCCGCATTGTGGAAATCATAGGGCTCTATGTATGTCACGTGAGGTATCGGTCATTGGTATCGGTGTGTCATTACGAGTATGAGTACGAGTACATGAGCTTGATATCGGGCCGATACCCGATACTGGTATCGGTGCATCCCTAGAACTAATATGTCTTCACTGCATCATACATCAAGAAGCATTGTGTAAAAGTGTGTTGAAGCTAGAAAATGTTGTCAAAGTGGTTGTGAAGCTTGTCAACTTTATACGGGCAAGAGCGCTTAACCATTGGCAGTTCATTCAGCTATTTAACGAAATGGAGGCAGAGCACCATGACCTCTTATACCACTCAAATGTGCGCTGGCTAAGTCTCGGCAAAGTGTTTCACCGTGTCTGGGAACTAAAAGCTGAGATAGCAACATTCCTCAATAGAGTTGGTAAAACTGACGACTTTCCAGAATTACAAGACACAGACTGGCTGACCGACCTCACGTTCGGTGTCGAAACACTGAGGCATCTGAATGATCTCAATTTGAAACTTCAGGGAAAGGACGTTTTTGCACACGAACTGTACAGCAACGTGAAAGCGTTCAAAGCCAAACTTGTATTGTTCTCCAGACATATATCCAGCCGAGATTTTGCTCATTTTCCAACACTGGGCGGACTAAGCTCACCAATAGCACAGTCTCACATTGAGAGGTACAGCAGCACTTTGAGCGACTTGCATTTTCCCGTCGCTTCACAGACTTTGCAAAAATTGAGACTGAGCTTGAACTTGTCTCATGCCCCCTATCTTTTGACAGTGAGAATGCACCACCAGACACACAACTGGAACTCATTGACATCCAGTGTAACAGTACTTTGAAGGAGAAGTTTCAGACAACACCAGTTATCCAGTTTTATGCTTCACTGGATTAATTTTTTTTCCAAACATTAAGAAACATGCCCAAAGAATGCTTGTTTTATTTGGATCCACATATGTGTGTGAACAAACCTACTCAATCATGAATTACAACAAAGCCAGATCAAACCTAACAAACAGCCACTTGTCAGCTATCCTGAGGATCTCTACATCAAAGATCACTCCAGACTTTGACACCCTTGCAAGGAGAGGGGACCAGGCTCACTGCTTACATGAACACTGTCATAACCATGGCTTGGAAAGGCAATTACTAAGGTTTTCCTTAGTTTTTATCAGACATAGTTTTATGATGACTGATATGTACATAATAGGAGTGTAGTGAGATTATATCTGTTGTAAATATGACTCAATAATAGATATTAAATAATAATTGTTGTTTAATGTGTTAATATGACACATTTTTCTGTCAGGTAATAATTTTCCATGCATACCTCCAGTTTAAATAAATGTTCTATTACCAAGGTTGTAGCATTTCGGCCCTTCACTTGGTTTGCAAAACTTGATGTGGCCCTCTGGTCTAAAAAGTTTGCCCCTCTCTGCTCTAGACCCTAGTCCTATAGAAAATCTGTGAAGGAGGCTAAAACTCTAATTTACTGAGTGACAGCCAAGAACTCTTAAAGATTGACAGAGGAGTGGACTAAATGTATCCTGACACATGTGCAAACCTGGTGACCAACTATCAGAAATGTCTGACCTCTGTGCTTGCCAACAAGGGTTTCTCCACAAAGTACAAAGTTATGTTTTGCTCAGGGATCAAATACTTATTTCACTGACTAAAATGCAAATCAATTTATAACCTTTATATAACTTTTTTCCCAGATTTTTTTTAATATTCTGTCTCCATCAGTTAAAATAAACCCACCATAAAAATTATAGACCCTTCATTTCTTTGTAAGCAGGCAAACTTACAAAATCAGCAGGGGTTCAAATACTTATTTACCTCACTGTATGTGTGGAAGGCTGCAACACACAGCGCTCTTTTGCTGTGTTGCCATGTTCATGATTAATAAGCGCTTTTATGCTTGTTGTTTGGTCTTAGATTAAAAAGCCTCGGCACTTAGGTCTTAATAAATTGTTCGTTGCAGTTTTTGAGGTTTTTTGGTCTTGTAAAATAAATAAACAATTAGCATTTTAAGGTATGTTTTCGTCTTGTCTTTATTTGCCTTTTTTAGTGAAGATCTGGCAACCCTGTCACTTTAGCAAAGGTCTCTCAAGAGCGGCTAGCCCCACGTCATATGTGTAAAAGTAAGGACTTCTTTCACTGTTATTTTATTTAGAGCGACCAAGCAACAAGCATGCAACATTGTGCAGCGCCTGGTTGTGAAAGAACACAGTCGCTTCCTTCGGATTGTGATATTAGGAATGCTAGGTTGAAGTTTATTTTTTAGTACGTTCTCATGTGGGTGAAACATTGAGCATTTGTTCGCTTCATTTCACCATGGATTCCTTTGTAAACAAAGCACATGTCGATGCTGGATTTGCAGAGAGACTGAGATTAAAAAGCAATGCTGTGCCGTCAATATTGAATCCGACCGGAATCTTATGCGAGTAAAAATATATGTACAATGCATTACTATTGCTTTCTTAGAGTTCGCTTTATATGTCCTGATTATTTGTAACCTAACGTGTCTAACCAAGTTTAGAGAAGGCTCCAACTAAGCAAGCACATAGATTGTCAAACAGAAAAACAGAAATGTACATCACAGGGCACACTGCTGTCTTTTGGAACTGTTATCCAATCATAGCAGTGGGCGTTTACTTCCAAGTCTTCAATGCAGCCTGCTCATAAAAACCGAGTGTTTCTTGAACCGGCCTCAAAACCAGGGTAGAAAATAGCCTATTACTTATTAATTTTGATGTTTTCGAATGTAAAAACCACACGAACGTCATAAGTAGACCTCAGACAACAGTATAAAATAAGGATTTTCTATATACGTTACAAGAAGCTATTCAGTTCCCCACTTAATAAAAAATAACACCACTTGCTTTAAATTTTTTGAGTACCAAAACAGCTGTGTTTGGCACACTATTTTTCACAGACTCTCTGGATACATAAAGATACCTTGCAAAATTATGTTCTGAATGAAGCGGTCGCACTGCATTTATAACAAGCGTGTGCATGACGTAGAGACAAGGAAAGGATCCTGTTGGCCGGCTGTATGATGACTACACGCACATCCCCCAAACCCGCACCCGCCAATCCCGTCACAAATTAAAACAAATCAAAATTTATGCGGGTGATCCCAGCAAGGTTAAAAAAATACAGAAATCCGTATTTATACTGAAAAATCACATCCCTGCTTATTGGACAATTCTCCCGGAAAAGCACACCCACGCATTAACCACCAAGAGCTAGAGAAAGAGGCTTTGTTCGCGAAGTTCAACTGTGTTTGTTTGTTTTATAAATGTGATCAAACTAAAGACTCTACGAAGATGTGAAGTGTGCAATACTACTCTCTGTCCTCTCAAACCTTCATGACTTTCTTTCGTCCTCAGAACAAAAAAAGACGATATTTTTAACTTGTCAGCGCAAATAGCCCTGTGGTTAGTGCGCTGACATATAGTGCCCGTGTACTTGCGGCCCGACCAGAGTTCAATTCCCGTCTCGAGTGTCCTTTGACTGTCCTACTCCCCCTGTCTCTATCTAATGCTTTCCTGTCTGTTCTCCACTGTCCTTTCCAATTAAAGGCTAACACCTCTAAAATATATCTTTAAAAAAATTTGAGGGTTCCTTGGAAAATTGTCACCATTAAGGGGTCCCTGGCACCAAACATTTTGAGAACTCCCTGATGTAGTTTGGATTATGATGTTTCAACTTTTATAATTTATGATTACTAATTATCTTAAGGCCAGCAGCACTATTTTTTGTAGTGAGGACAATGGTGACGCATAATACAACAAACAAAAGATTTGTAATATTTGTCTCACAGAGAAAGTCTTGTTTATGCTCGTCCTCCTCCATGTTGGCGACACGTGGTGCAGATTGTAGCTGTTCACCTGCACTGACTGTATCTTCACTCGCCCTCTTTCTGCTGCTCCTTTAACACACAAAAAAACAAAGTCATGAATACAAGGCCAAGTTTACTAAAGTCCCATCACATGGGTAAAGATTCATTCACACACAGTAACTAAATTTTAAACTTTGATTTAAAAAAGGCTCCATTAGGGGTTAGATCTTTATTTGCCCAGGTGTGAAATACATCAATATGTATCTTAAGTACGTGTTTTCTGAACTTATTTCAGTGACTTAAAAAGTATGTTTTACTTCCCATGCATAAACATAATTAAAAAAAGTAAGCATGCACATACTAGGGATGCTTTGACCCACCATTTTTGCTTCTGATACCGATTCCCTGATACCAGAGATTCATTATTGGCCGATACAGAGTACCGATCCGATACTAAGGTAAAATTGCTGAATTACTTAAACTGTATGCACTGTGCAAGGCAACAGGCTCCACTTATACAACAATTTCCTAACCTTGTAAAACAAAAAATAAACAAATTATCACAAGTTTAGTGAATTATTTATTAAACCAGCATCAGTGCAACAATTGCAAAAAAAACAAGTTCACTAGCTTAAAGCGGCAGTCTGTAGGACACAAATAGCGCAAATGGAGGCTGTGTTGAAGTGTTTTGATATTATTTCGGGTGCTGGGTCATTTTGTTATTTCTCATGGAAACTCCCGTAACGCGAACCGGACAGAAGATCTCCGAACGCGGGTCTCAAATGCTGACAGGCACGGTCATAAACCATACAACTATATATACTATATGCAAAGCCTTGCCATCATATCCAGGATATAAGTCCATAAATTTGAGTAAAATCACAGGCTTCACTTGTCCGTGCTAATGAAATACAGATGTGGGGAGGTAATTTCTAAATCACACGAGGTCCCCAGATAATACTAATCCCGGGCGAATAGGGCTTAAATTACATTTATAATAATGAACATAAAGAGAGAAATAACAATCGATGAAACTGTACCCGTCTGTATTAACACAACAAGTGCGCTACGGTTTTTGTGTTACCTGTTGAAGAAAGAAAGCGATGTCTGCATCCGCATTTGAAAATGCCTAGCCAATATTAATTGTTGCACGAGTATAATCACATTCCCTGTTTCTTTGTAAACCGTCTTCAGTTCGTTCTTCTTGTTTTTCACAAATGATGAATCCCCAGATGTCAACACTGCTTGGCGTTTAAAAGTAAAAGTACTAAACGCCGCCATAAATAATACTCAACGTTGTATGAAATCCTACCCAACAGTTGTGAGAACACTCTACAAATCGCCTGTCACTCGCAGCATCCACACGCTGGCTAGCAGCCGGATCCTCTTCGTTCTGTACGAATGTGACGAAATGACGCATAGACGAAAGACACCATATAAGGATCTCCGGTAAAGTCGACCCGACAGGTCAAATTACAAACCATTATTACAAGCGTACCGTGGTGAATCCAGCAAGGGTAAATGACACAGTTTTAAACACCGTTCTTTCATGTACTTGCTCAATAATTGGTTTTAGCAAATTTTTACTCAAAAGAACTTGCAGACTGCCGCTTTAGACTTGACATTCAAAATTAAATTAGGGATGCACCGAAACAAAAATTCTTGGCCGAAGCGGAACATGATATGAAACACTTGGCTGAAGGCCGAATAATACCGAACACCGAACATGTTTTTTTTGCATTTCTTCTATTTATTAAGCCATTTTTTTCACTATTGCACAAACCAAATAGTCAAAATGTGCTTTTTATAATTTGTCTTGCTTTTCAATAAAATACAATACAACTTAATATAAAATTGAGCAAAACAAAGTAAATTCAAACAAAAAATTGAGCCCTCTCCCTTCATGAATAGCCTATATTAATTAGGCCTATAACTGACTGCTAAAAGAATGTAATGTAAGTTACTCTGTACCCCTACAACAAAACACTTCATTAAAAAGTGTCATTCCACATTAGGCCTATAAGCTAAAAATACGAATAAACTAAAACTGTTGGATTATTATAGGCTACATTGCAAAATGATTTGAGAAAATAAAACATCCAATGCAAGCAATTCTGACTGATGCTGACTGACAACCATTTCGGTTCACGTCTCTCCTCCAAACTCCGCCCACAAAAGCTGACTGTTCTCTCAGAAGGTGCACTCGTGGCTGGGATGCACAGAACATACTTTAACCAGCTGTTTAGTACAGGGAACTGTGTGCACGCGACGACTGTATGATGTCAAAGGATGTCGCGAGCAGCGGGGCTACTGTCAGACAGCCCGCTTCTGTCTGAAGTAAAGTTACCGACCGGTAAAGACGCTTTCATTCTGAAATTTACTTCCGTGCGGCAAGTCCCGTGCTGTGTCTTTCTGACACTTTAAAATGCTCCACACACACGCACGCACACACACACACACGCACTGCCAAAATGTTTGCGGCAGTAATAAAGCGCACGCGTGTCTCTGTCTCTCTCTCTGTGCTGGTTGCTGCTTGATCGTATCACGAGTCATGTTCGGTAAAATTTATTTGGCTATTTCACACATTCGGCTGAACACCGAACTTGAACCCAGAAAATGTGAAAAATAAGAACCCAGTAAGTTTGTTTTGGTGTGCCTTTCCCTGCAAGCATGTGAGAAATCGAGCCGTTCAGATTTCGCTCCGATTGTGACATCCAAAGCGGATTTTATTATAATGTTACCGCCCCTTAATCTACACAGTTCCACCCACCGCGCTCCACCATTGTTGTTTTCACAAGCGACAGTGGTGTATGTGACGCCATGGCTAAAGTTCGTGGACAACATGCAATGTAGTTGCTGCACAGAGTCCTAACCTCGGAAGAGACAGGAGTGGATTTATTTTATTTTTAGTGGAAATCCATCAGAAACCATAAGTAAAAACCTGCTTGTTTGCGCGAATGACTTCAAACTGGAGTGCTTTTTCAACCTTGGACAGTACAAGCAGGATTAGCATCAAAGTTGTTCCTCATGAGCGATCGAGACCGACTGAACTAGGGCAGAGCGATTTGGGGAAAATATCTAATTGCGATATTTTTGACAGACATTGCGATTGCGATTTGATTTGCGATTTTAACTTTTCTAATTCAAGCTTCAATTCAATATTGTTGTGTGGAGCACAGTATGGGTATAGTTACCCTGAAAGAAAACAACAACAACAAAAACATTTAACTGTTTCCATTAAAACCATTACAAAATTAATTTTTGTAGTGTGCTTTGGGCATTATTCAAATAGGGCTTACTGTTGTTCAATTGGTTCCCAACTTCCAGATTACATCACACCAATAGAATCCAAATACCAGTGTACACTATTATAGTTTCCATTAAAACAAATACAACTCCCATTGTAACCCTTAAATCCATAACATTTTCTATTGTGTTAGTGAATTATTAAAATAGTTCATAGTTTACATAGGCTGATTTATTATTGTTTAAGTATGTGGGATTTTTTAAAACAAGTAAAAAATGTGCTGAATGTTTAATTTCATCCAAGTGAAATTAGCAAAACAGTTAGATAGAATTTACATTTGTTTGAAACGCGGAGCTAGGCGTGAGTTTACACAGGGTGCGCGCGTGCGTCAAGCCTCGTCCATATTGCCAGATGCCCGAGCCGGACTCAAGTACTATAAACGTCATTACGAAACAGGCTGTGTATGCGCGTCAAGTTTAAACGGCTCGTCCGCGAGACGCGCAACGCGGGGCAGAGACGCGCGAGTATGACAGGCTGTGTGTGCGCGTCAAGTTTAAACGGCTCGCCCGCGAGACGCACAACGCGGGGAAGAGTCACGCGAGTATGACACAGGCTGTGTGTGCGGTCTTCTGAATTGGACGGTTCTTTAGTATTTATTTGCCTAATATGATCGATCTGACTCTGCAGATGCCATAATAACACACACTGTCTCTCTCCTGCCTTCTGTATGTTTGTTTTTTTAATGACAGACGTTTATGCAGTTGGCTGGGGCAGTGCTGATTAGGCATAACGGAGGTGCGCTCACTCAGTTGGTTAGCAAGAATGCCACTCAAAGCGGGCTTGGAACAGATGCGTTTCCTATTTTTCACATCGCTTCCACATCGCAGCCTCTTGCGATTAGCAAATTTCAACGTCTCACATCGCGATTGCGATTTCGATTAATCGTTCAGCCCTAGACTGAACGAGACAAAACTGCCGATGTAAGTAATATTTATCAACAGTCTGAATTCACGAAAATGTACCGTATACTGTATATAGCAGGGCTCTAGAGTGCGACCAATTTGGTCGCACCTGCGACCTTATTTCTCAATGGTGCGACTAAGAAAAATCTGAGGTCGCACCGGTGCGACCAGCCGTTCGAGGGGAAAAAAAAGTCTCCCTGTGATTCAACAACAGACACACATTAGGCCCATATCGTGGTCTAAACCAATCAGAGATTGTGAAGGGCGGACCCCCCTCTGATTGGCCGTGGTCCAGATTTTCCTGTAAGTGTGTGAGCAAAGGTCACGTTAACCGAAAATTCTCTGTCATTGACAAAAAATGTTTACCAGTGATGGAAAAATCTGAAGGCCGTCCGACCGTCATTTTGACGGATTACAATGAGGGCAATTTGTAACTCCCTGTTTCCCTTCATTAGAGCGTGATATGCTCACGAAGGGACGTGCGTGTTTTCACCTGCCATTGTTACTGACTAGACATATGTGATGCCATCTGGGAAAAGCCGTTGGATGTCGCGCTGGGACACCTATCAAAGTAAACCACATAACATGAAGATTGAAGGAGTATCAATGCACATTTCCCGCCAGTCCTGTGTAAACTACGGCATGCAAAGTTTTTTATACAATGTTTTCGTGAGATGACAGAGCTCCCTGTCTGCAGCACCGGGAGTTATCCGATCGCAAAACATACAAGGGATGATCAAAAGTCCAGACACTATGCACATGATAAACAAGGTAAAACTTACTTCACTGCTTATTAGTTGTTGTCCGTAATGTTTGCTAGTTTCCTTGTGTGTAGTGATAATGGCAGAGCTCTCGTTCTTTAAGTGTGCCCGCACCATTTTCCTTACTTTCGTTTTATACAAACGGTTTTGTTTAAACGTTTTTTTTATTAAATTGTTATTAGAGTAAGTCTTTTACTACTCTAAAGTGACTTTTACTTGTGATACTGGACTGTTGTGCTTTTATTTTCATCACTTAACTTTAAACCCGTTTTCCTCCAAATTCCGTTCCTGAAAATCCTAGCACTTCAGCCGATCTCAGCCATAACTTTTGTTACATACACAAGGTATGAGCAAAATAAAAACTGATTTGGAAAGGGCTTGAATATGGTATCAAAAACT